>NW_027454221.1:0-92781 GCF_040206685.1 Ascaphus truei | reverse complement strand
CTCCTCCAGTGTTCAGCGTGGGGAGCCAAGCATGCAGTACAGTAGTACTTTCACGCGTGTGTGTGTATAGTGATGTGTCTGTATATAGTGATGTCTGTATATAGTGATGTGTGTGTGTGTGTGTGTGTGTGTGTATATATATAGTGATGTGTGTGTATATAGTGATGTGTGTGTGTGTATATATAGTGATGTGTGTGTATATAGTGATGTGTGTGTGTGTATATATATATATATACAGTGATGTGTGTGTATATAGTGATGTGTGTGTGTGTGTATATATATATATATATAGTGATGGGTGTGTGTGTGTGTGTGTGTGTGTGTGTGTGTGTGTGTGTATATATGTATATATATATATATATAGTGATGTGTGTGTGTGTGTATATAGAGGTGTGTGTATGTATGTATGTATATATATATATATATATATATATATATATATATATATATATATATAGCGATTTGTGTGTATATAGTGGTGTGTATGTATATATATATATATATATATATATATATAGTGATGTGTGTGTGTGTATGTATATATATATATTATAGTGGTGTGTGTGTGTATATATATATATATATATATATATATATATATATATATATATATATATATGTATATATGTATGTATAGTGGTGTGTGTGTGTGTATATATATATATATATATATATATATATATATATATATATGTATGTATGTGTATAGTGATGTGTGTGTGTATAGTGATGTGTGTGTGTGTGTATATAGTGATGTATGTGTGTGTATATATATATGTATAGTGGTGTGTGTGTATAGTGGTGTGTGTGTGTGTGTGTGTGTGTATATATATATATATATGTGTGTGTGTGTGTGTGTGTGTGTATCCCAAACTCTATATTTTAACTGGAAAAGTTGGGGGTCGTCTTATACGCCGGAATATACGGTACATTGTATAAGAATGCTTCTCCACGTGCTTTGGAACAGTTTCCAAAATGCAGCTGCTGAACTCTGTTGCCCTCTGGCTCTTTCCAAACATAGAGAGCCCTTCATCAGGGATGGGGGTTTTGTCATGGAGTATTATTTCAGGTAAAGAATCTTGGTAGATCTGCGTGGAAAGACTCCACACGAATAAAATCATCCATTATATATTTATTATTTGTTGTTTTAAAATGGCTGCCATCATGGTTCATTTTTTTTTAACCTTTGAGGGATATGATGTAACCCTATCCTTGGCAAAATGATCCCCAAAGAGGGAGAAATCGGCTGCCTTGACAGCAGAAAATCATGTACTCTAATGAGAACAACTTTAGTGCCAAATGCTAATTTTGTGCTGTTCTTGGGTAATAAGGACAGGGAGATGGTGAAAGGGTCACCCAAGGCTTTGACATGTGGTTGCTGTACAGTGAAACCACTCAGTAGAACACTGTTTACCATTTTTTTTGTTTCATAATATAGAAGGGTATGTTGAGTGCTTTTTCATATCTTGATTGAAAGTTTAACGAATGTTGTAAAAATGAATAGCATGTTATGTCCAATGCTGCTTTTACAAGTGGCTCATACATTACTGAGATAAGCCACAAGTATTCAAGGCTTGGTTATAAAGCACTTTTCCTAAAGTTAAAAATAGCCGACTTTCTATGGGGGGCTTACATAGCAACAACATACAGTATATCTGCAAACCAAGTATTTTCATATGTAATTATGAGGATAAAGGGACCCTAGACTAAAGCGAAATCTAAACTTTTTTCTTGCATTCTGTAAATTGTATATAAAAATAAATGAGATGTCAGTTTAAGAAGTTATTAAGAGCTGGAGCTCTACATCTGTAGGAACCTGTGTCCTCAGCTGCCTATAACATGGGACATGTGACTTGTCCCTGCATAATTAAATCGAAAACAAGGTTTATTTTTAAAGTTCCTCTTTAATTTGGATCCAAATATAGATCAGGTTTGGTCTAGCCTCACCCATTATTAAACACGTGAGTAGCTAGACTTGCACTCAAAGCAGCATTGCCTGTTTTTTTGTTTTAATGCAGTTGTTGCATTTATTATTGCAATTATCTGAGCTGCCGATTGCTCCCTTCTCCCGTGATTGATCAGTGAAGATTCTGCTTCCCAGGGCACACAGTATGGCTGCCGGCTTCAAAAGAGGAAGTGCTGTAGATTCCTAAATGGTTACGATAGGGACATAAGGAAGTTTAATACATTAAAACTCATTAAAAGGACAACAATTTTTTTTCTTCTTTATAAATGTAAGTATTATCTAATACTACACAACTGGGGGGGAAAAACTACAGTAACCTCAATTTTGCATGAGGGATGCAGATGCATACCTGGAAACGTTGCAAACATTGAACTGAAGGTTAAATGGGGATGTGTTCTCGGCTCAAAGTCTGTTTTTTACACTCATACGTCTACCAAGTATTCCCATCACTTCCCAGGCACTGTACAAATTTACTTTAAGAATACAGTAGTTTAATACTCACCAATGACAAGGTGCGGTTTTTGGACGCGCGCTGCTGGGCGAGACGAGGACAGCTGTTGAGATGGCGCATGGACACTAAAACAACCTTCTCACCTTACCTCGTGCCAACATGCGTATGTTCGAACCGCCTCTCACACTTTTTGGGTTTTTGGTATTAAAAACAAAACCGCACAGGTGTGAATTCGTGTTAACCGAAGTCGCATAAATCAAAGTCCACTATAAAGGATTTTGAATTAAAGGCCGCTTTAATGTTGCATAAAGGAGAAAGTAAATTAGATGTGCTAAATATCATACCTTCTACAATCGTTCCTGTTATTATTATTTTTTTTTTTTTTAATGAATTGCTTCTTAGCTGGGCCTTACTCACAACAATATAGGAACTGCTCCAGCTTTATCCCTTTGATCTGAACCCCTTCATTCATTGGAAGTGCAGAACTTGCTATATATTCCATGATATTTATTATTTTGGTCTTCACAGATTGCTTTCTGCCCTTAAGTGGTAAAACTATGAATGACTTGTTCTAGTGGAGGAGCGGTGTAAATAAAAGCTATGGGTTGGTGCTCTGCTTCAGTGGTCAAGTCCATCTACAAATACTTTCCAAACTCAGGCTGAAGATCGCAGCACTGAGCTTTTCAAAGCCGGATCCTACTTTTGGCGATTTGCATTTAAAATGGTTGAAGAGATGTTGTATAGTCGATGCTGCATACACAACACCCAGTGTCCATAATTAAAGCAAACTATATTTGCACAACATTACCAGCACGGGTCAGGACATCTGTATACCCGACCGGTTTTGACACGCATTGTCATCAGGTAATTTGTCAGTAATACATCACAAACTGCAAGTCTAGTGGGTTTTCTGTGCGTTGGGGCCTGATCAACACTAACACACTCCAGATCATTGTAAATATTACCTGCACTCCTCACTTTAGAAGTATTCTGTTTGGTAAAAGGATTGGCCTTGCATATATGAAAAATAAAGAACAAATCCTGCACTCCTACTAATTGGGCTACAATATACTAGTGACCTGTTTACATTTAGAATTCTGTGCCAAAGGAATCTTTTGGTTGCATCTTTTGATCAAAACATGTTTCAAGGATCTAGGCCAGCAGTGCGCAAAGTGGGGGGGGGCCGCGATAATCTCTAGGGGGGTGCGGCCGGTTACAGAAGTCCTGCGCTCTTCCCACGGCGTTTAATTGAAATGCCGGGGGAGGTGTGAGGCCTCTGTAACTCTTACCTGGTCTCTGCCCGGTCTTCGGCGACACGTCGCCATGGCAATGCAGCGTCAAATGATGCCGCGGGTCACGTGTCGCCATGGTAACACGCGGCAAATGACGTGGCGGGGTGACGTCACATGACCGGCGACATCATTTGACGCAAAGTTTTAGGAGAGGGGGGCGCAAATGCTGCGGTTTCCGGCAAGGGGGCCGCAGCTCGAATTTTGCGCACCCCTGCCCTAGATCATAACCCCATCTGAATCTACCATTAAATACGATAGAGAAGCTGCTACACTCAAAGTACTTTCACGGTTGCAACTTCAATCTAGATCACTAAATGGGACTCTTTGCCTTCCTAACTTTCACTTTAGCAGCATTTTTAAGCCCACTCTTCATTTTTACCTGTATCAAAAGTATTAAAATATGCAGAAACCGACTTGTCCATTCTTATTACTTAGTGTTGTTCATGTTAAATCCCATTTTATGTCCTTCATGGAGTGAAAACTAATATAATTGGAGGGCATGTAGTAGATTAGTGGTGGCCAATTACATTTTTACTTGGATTAATCTGTTCCCTTTTGTGTTTGCGCTGGTATTATCCCAGTTGCAGCTGGGAGACTTTGATAAATAACCTACTGTAAATCTACAGGTTGCTGGGGATTCTCACACTTCAGGGATTAATCAACTGCACATTAATTAGTGTTTGGGTGAAATTACCAAAAATAGCATGGCACATCTATTATGTACCATGGGGGCTACATGTTATGTTTTTCCTTCCTTTTTTGAGATGCATTTCCTAAAAAAAAAAAAAAAAAAAAAAACTTAACCTGCTCAGATACTTGATAATGAAATCTTCCAGTATTTTTAATTTTTTTTTATTCCAGAGCAAAATTGATTTAAAATTGTGATGTACTTTTTTATGAAAGGCAGTTGTGATATTGAATGCTCCGTTGCTTTGTTACTCTGTTACCACTGTATCACTCAAATCATTGCAAATGTATTTCATGCACACCAGTCACAAACAGAGCTTGTTTTATGCAGAGGAGAGCTATTCTTTGTAACTTCAAAGTGAACCATGTTACTTTGTAAACAGAACGTGAAATTTGTGAGGCCTTTCACCCCCTACAGGGGGTCAAGCAAAGGCAGCGCTGTCAAATGTTTCAGCATTTGTCAAAATCAAATGAATACTAATATCAAGTCGTTTTGCTTGTGTTGCATATTCAGTATGACAATCATTCTAACTCTTTACCACATACTGTGTAACTCTTAATTATTTCAACTTGGTAATTGTTCATATCTACACTGTGTAACAATGCTGCATTCATTCCAAATCCCTTAGAACCGAGGTGGGCAACCCTATCGCCATTCGCCACATGTGGCGAATTGGCAGGCTAAGTGTGGCGAATTTAATACTGATCTAGTCTAGCCCTATATTCCCCCTCCAAGAACTCTGTTCTGTTTCCTGCTCTGCATAGCTATGCAGACCCCATGCGGAGAAGCACTCCGCTGTCAATCTGCCTGTCTCACCCTCACGGCACTGCATTGGGGGGGGGGGGGGAGAGAAGCTGCTCCGTTTCCCTGACTGAACAATTTGTTGGTTCCCTCTGTCCTGTCTCCCCTCCTTGCTTGCTCTGGTAAACTTCCCCCCCTCCTCCACTCAGCTGATTTTTGGTAGCGCTGGTTCCGTCTGTCCTGTCTCTCCTTCTGGCTCAGGTATGTTGGTGTGTGTGTGTGTGTGTGTGTGTGTACACAGATGTAAAAAACACGTGTGTGTGTGTGTGTGTGTATGTATATGTATGTATGTGTGTGTGTGTGTGTATGTATATGTGTGTGTATGTATATATGTGTGTGTGTGTGTGTGTGTGTGTGTGCGTGCGTGCGCGCGCGCGCGCGCATATATATATATATATATATATATATACACACACACACACACACACACACACACACACACACACACACACTGTTGTTTTAAATTTTTGCATGCGCAACAAAATAACTAACTAAATTTTTGCATGGTGTGGCTATTTTGACTTCTAATTCGCCACACCTGTGGCTACATTGAAAAATAGGTTGCCCACCCCTGCCTTAGAAGAAGCCCAACATATTACATACCATTGTATGTGCTCCAATGATTCACAATGTAAGGCCTCGGCCATGTTACCTGCTGGCGCGCTGAGGCTCAGGGAAAGCGGGTGCTTTCCCTGGCCTTAGTCAGCGCGCCATCAGGGGGCGTGTCGGGGGCGGGCCAGTGACGTCATGGAGCTGGTTCGCCCGCGTCAGGGGGCGTGTCGGGGACGGGCCAGTGACGTCATGGAGCTGGTTCGCCCTCATTGGACGAACCGCTCACGTGACCGGCCCTGCGTGCCGGCAAGTGGGGAAATGTAAAATTCTGGTAAGACCTACGCTTCCGCGCTCTTCCCCCTTTTTTTTTTTTTTTTTTTTTAATTTAAACCATTTAATTATCATGAAAAAAAATACAAGAACAGTTGCTGTGTTCCTAATGGACCTAAAGGCAGTTCTGGTTCCAATTGTCCTCACTTCAAGATCAGTTCTTGCTATATATAAATAATGTCCTACTGATTGCAGTGTATTTATTTGGTTCACTGTGTCAATTTAGGAATTTGAGATCTTGAGATCTAAAAAGTCACAGCTGATCTCATGCAGAAAACCTATTTTGTCCAGCAGTCCTGCTTTGATGCTCCTCTTAGTAAAACTCTATAATTTCTTGCAAGAAAATTAGTATTGGGCCCCAGCAATCTATAATTTATCTTTTTAATTTGACATAGTATAATTATCCATGTAGTATCCAAAAGGCATCTGCAAATCGGGGAGCATCTGATTACCAATCCTGGTTTTACATTCACGATAGCAATATATTTTTCCATTGGATAAGTGATATTTATATATATATCTGTGATCAAACGTTATAGACCTGTGTAGGTGATATTACAAACGCACACAATCCCTGCAAGCTCTGAACCCAACACCCACCACACTGTGTCAAAAGGAGTGCTGTTGGGTTTGCAACCAAGCACGCTGCCTAGGGGTCTCACACGACTCCTCTCTCTCAATCTCCTCTCACATTCAAAACGTATCTAAAACCTGACGTTTTTTCCTCCGTAATATTACAAAGATACACCTTTTCCTCTGTTGCTCGACTGCTAAAACTCTGACTCGGGCCCTCATTCTCTCCCATCTCGATAACTGTAACCTCCTGCTGTCCGGCCTTCCTGCCTCTCCCCTAAAATCTGTCTCCGCGTCTCCCCTGCTGAAATCACTCTCCTGGCTTCCTATCAAATCCTGCATCTCGTACTCCATTCTCCTCACTTTTAAAGATTTACACTCTTCTGCCCTTCCTTACATCAGCCCTAATTTCGTGCTTTGCACCATCCCGAATCTTGTGTTCTGCTCAAGGATGTCTGCTCTCTACCCCCTTTGTATCTAGAGCCCTCTGCCGCCTTTTAAACTTTTCTCACTGACTGCCCCACACCTCTGGAATGCCCTTCCCCTCAATACCTGACTAGCACCCTCTCTATCCACCTTTTAAGAACCACCTTAAGACACACTTGCTTAAAGAAGCATATGAGTAGCTCCGTGGCTAATACTATACGCATGATACATAAAGCTTAGTCCCCTGCAGACGCACTTACCAGAATGCCCTCCTACGGCCTCTGTACGTTCTTCCTATCTACCAATTAGATTGTAAACTCTTCGGAGCAGGGAGTCCTCTTCCTAAATGTTACTTTGTCTGAAGCACTTATTCCCATGATCTGTTATTTGTATTTGTTATTTATGATTGTCACGTGTATTACTATTGTAAAGCGCTATGTACACTAATGGCACTATAGAAATAAAGTCATACATACATGAAGTCATACATAATGGCGGTATATAAATAATTACGCATGCATACAACAGAAATTCTCAATGCTACATCCAATGTGACAAATTTATATACCGTATTTTCTCGATTGTAAGACGCCATCGATTTAGCCCTTACAATCGAGGAAAATTACTTTTTCACTCCACGTTTCAGGAGAGGTCCCATGTTAGCAGAGGATAAAGCGGGCAGCAGCGGCATGAGAGGTCCAACGTCTGCAGATGGTTGAAGATGGACAGCGGGCGGGAGTGCGGTGGCGGCGGGACAGGTCCCAAGTCTGCAGTTGAATGAAGGTAAGAAGACAGCAACCTGGCGTGCGGTGGCGGAAAGAGATCATGATAGCAGGAGAGGTGAGCAGGAGTAGAGCGACATTGGGGAACAGCTTGGAGGTGCACACTAACACTGGAAGTTGACCGGTGTCTGACTTCCGGTTACAGTGTGCACCTCCCAAGCCATCCCCTATTCCGCTCTGCTCAGCTCTCCTGCTATTATGATCTCCTGCCTCCGCATGCCCGCCTGCTATCTTATCTTCATTCACCTGCAGACTTGGACCTGTCCTGCCGCACTCCCGCCACCCGCTTCGTCCTCCGCTGACATGGGACCTCTCCTGAATCATGGTAAGTAAAAACGGAGGTTAGTACTGTAGACACTTTTTTTTTTTAATACATAGAGTTTAAGACTTACCCCGATTTCAGACGTGAAAATCGGAAAAAGATGCGTCTTAGAATCGAGGAAATAGGGTAGTTTAAATAATTGTTTGTCTTCTCGTACGTAAGGTTCGTTTTAGTTAACACTCTGGCCAAAGCATTATAAGCCTGCAGCCCTGCAAGGTATGGTCCCTTTGCAGGTCCTAACACTATCTGTGAAAATCCTCATTTACCTCTGCAGAAGAGGGAGAAATGTCTTAAATAGACCAGTATTTCACAGGTGCATGAACTTTAAACCCAGGGAGGAGGGATGACCACCATCCAAACAACTGTTACCAGTTGATATTTTACAAACATAATAATCCCTGCAAACTCTGAACCCAACACCCACCTCCATACTATGTGTATATATGTGATATATTACATACATAAATAAAACATATGATTAATAATAAGTAATTATTTGTCAGCAATCTGGTAAAGTTTGACAGTTGGAACTTGATTTGCTATACTTTCTTATTACTACGGACTTGCCACTTGTAAGGGGGAGGGAAAGAGAAGGCATTCTATATAGTTTTTCAATTTATAGTATAACATAAATCATCTGCATTCTATCCAGTGGCGTGATGCCTTCTTGTACTGAAAGCTCTCACATTGCTTAATCCCCTCTACAACTATTTCACTGATGTTACTACTTCAAAGCCAAGGAGTATGATCAGTGGGAAATGTTTGTTTGTTGTGGCCCAAACTTCCAAGAATCATACAAGTAATAACAGAGGTGTTCATGGTACCAATTTACTCTTACATAACTTTGCAAACTTATTTGTAACCCAATAATATTTGCTGTTTACAGTTAAAGTCTGATATAAATATACATGAATGCAAATATAGGTTTTTTTTCCTTTACTGATGCACACCTTGCTTCGAGTGTCATTCATTTAATGCCTTCACGAAGAGGTCATTAAAGCATTTTTATTAGTATCTTTCTTATCAGTAAATTAAGTAGAATCCAACATGCACAAAAAAAAGTGAAACCAGTGGTTTTCATGAGAATATGTACAGTAGAACATGATCTATTAAGAGGCATATTTTTCTTGGTAGTATTCGCTACTTGCCGGTCAGATGTATTCTGTCTTCTCACCATGCCTCCCTTACAAAGGTTTCTTATTAAACAATTGACACCAGGTAAGACATTGGTTAAACAGAATTTATATCACTCTCAATTTAATTGGTGTTGGGCAACTACCATTTAACAAGTAAAAATGTAGCTACAACGGTGGTTTAAGGCATAAAAGATAGACTTTTATATTCATTGCAAACTATACAAATCTACAGTGGATTTTTTTTTTTTTTGTTTGTTTTTTAATATAGGGAGAGAGGGATCTGGTTAATTATCTACTACTTAATCTACCCCCCTCTAGCCACCAAAATATACATGTCCCACTGTTCTTGAAGACAGGCATGTTTTAAAACTTATTTTTTTCCCTCCTATCTCTTAGGATCTTTACGTTCCAGCCTCCTCATTCACAATACCACCTTTCCAACTATGCTAAACCCTCCATGCCCGAAATTTATATTAAAAAATAAACAAATAAAGAGCCTTTGCAGCAAACCTACATTAGAAAGTCGGTCTTGAATAAACTAGTTTAGCCTTTAAAAAAAAAAAAAAAAGATGCTGTGAAGGCTTGGACATATGAATGATGCTTATTTTGGTCATGATTTTTTTTTTTTGGAAGGTTTTAGAGCAAGTAGGCATTTTCTGTTCATACAAATTCAGTCACTTATCCGTATTTGAATAAGTAAGATCTACACACTACATTTTGCTTAACCAGATGTGATGTAAATGGCTATATTGGAAAACAAAATATGCAGCTTTTAGCCAACATCCACAAGAAAGTGTGTGTGTGTGTGTGTGTGTGTGTGTGTGTGTGTGTGTGTGTGTGTGTGTGTGTGTGTGTGTGTGTGTGTGTGTGTGTGTGTGTGTGTGTGTGTGTGTGTGTGTGTGTTATACATATATAAAAAAAAATTTTTTAACGTGGAATGAGGTAGTGATGCCCTATTTTTAGCGGTTTCAAGCCAAGAAAACCGAGGAAGTTAAACAGCAATTCTTTTACTTGAGCATGTTTCTGTTATTTTTGGAAAGGGCTAGTCAGGAGCATTTTTCAATTCAAGAAAAAAATGTAAGCGAGTTTAAGCTACATATCCATTCCATGAAAAATGTATTTCGATTTTGTTTTCACTTTTTTTCTTCTTAAGGCAAATAAGTGCGTTTTATCCCTTTTATTGTCAGCGGTAAACCTGACAAAACATGCACCAATTGATTTCTACTTTTATATTTTAGATTATCCATTAAAATAGTAGTAATAACAATTTACCTCAAAGAAAAATGGAAAGCAATTTGATGAAATCAAAGTTTTATCACAAGTGAAGGAACTATAATTCTGACACACAGATTTTTCTCAAAGTAACTTCACTTTTAATAGTGAAAAACGGAAAGTTAATCCCTGCGCTTCTGCCTAATGGGTTAACAATATATGTGAAATAAATATATATACATGATGTGCAAATCTATTGAGATAAAGGAGACTTTTAGTTACATCCTTTGATCAAATAATGCCCAAGCCTGCCACCAAACGCCAAGGTAAGTCTCATAGGCAGGTCCCTACACTGACTGCAACTAGTGTTATGTGAAAATGCCCCAAATGGGGTTACAATGTCCAAGCATGTGCTTATATATCTAGTGCAGTTAAAAACTGGTTAATACCAGTGAGAACACTTACATGTGAAGTGAATGGTGGTAATCCAGGGACCATACTGAGAAAATACCTAGAAAAGGGAGGAGTTAGTCTCCCACAAGTTGCTTATATATGGACTTGCAGGCAATTAGGCCAATTATATTTACACCTTAATAGTGGGGCCCCCATAGGAGCGTGCAGCTAAGAATTAATATCGGCCTAACAGAAATGCAAAACAAATATATGATCACCTGCGCTCCATCCATGTAAGGAGCATGCAGCTAGGTGAAAAAATTGGCCATACAATCACAAGTGAAGGAACAATAATTCTGACACACAGATTTTTCTCAAAGTAACTTCACTTTTAATAGCCTCACTATATAATACAGGTGTAGTACAGCCTTGTTCTTTGAATATCTTGCCCAGTTCACACAGCGCTTTTCTGTGAAGTTCCTATTGAACATTGGAGCTATAGCTATTATACTTTCTCTAACACACCACACCCACAGCCTAAAAACAGTCCCAGCCAATCAGGTTGATTTGTTATGCGATGTCAGCGATTATTCCTTGCAGTGTCAGCATACAAACTTGTAGATGTTGCTGTTGACCATAAAATTAACCTCCATTATTTATCTGTGCCATGATCAGGAGGATACTCCTTGCATAATCCCTGGACCAAGATTTTATCTCAACATGTTATCTTTGAAAGGCACATTGTATATCTCCTGGGCCTCTCCTGCTTAGGCCGCGCTTACAGTGCCAGCGACGTCGCCCGAAAACAAATGCATTGTCGCCACTGCGTGCACTTATAGTAAGCGCGACGTGGAGATGCGATTTTTCTTTTTAAGCTGGCAATATTTGATTTTTATGGGGCTGTCGCCTCATGTGACAGCCCCTGAACCAATCAATGGCCTGGTTGCCCGCACTATACGTGCGGCCTTATCTTGAAGAATCCTGTAGCATGACTTCTCCTTTTCTTGCAAGAGAAACAGCGGAAATGTCAAGAATACAAAGTTGGCAATAGATTTAGCAGAAAATTGTCACATGGATCCAATCCTGTATTACAGACAGACATATTTCTTACATAGTGGAATTAACTACAGATCATAGCTATGGCTTTAAAGAGGAACCCCCACATTTGGGGGGTGTGGGGGAGCATGTCTGAACCCAATCTTCTAAAGCTGATGTTATTTCTGGGAGAAACCCCTGAACACAAATATTGAACGATTGTCCTCTTCCAGTATGGCTTCTGTACAGCTTCCATTTTAAATTCCTTTGCATACTAGTTTGTGGACAGGTTGAGGTTCTGGATAGTAGTTGCTGCATTGAATAAGACAGAAAAGAGTGTTTCTTAAGGGCATGCAAGCATATTATTCTCAATGAGTGGTAGCCTTGATCTTGAAATGGTGCAGAAAAGGAAGGCCGCCTTTTTTTTGTTTATTGGTTTTTGAAACCGGTTATTTTTTTAAATGTTTTGAACAATTTTATAATGCAGAGTTAATTTGATTGTGGAAAAAAAGCAAACAGTTAAGGTTTCTGCGCTCGTGCTGTCGTTAAAAGTTGATTAGAAATAATCAGTTTGCAGCTGCACGTGTGGAACCACTCCTCCAAAAAGCTCCTATAATTAAGAACTCCCAAAACAACAAATCAATGCACACAGAGCACACCACGGATTAGATAGAGAATGAGTGGCTCAGTGAGTAAAGACACTGCCTCTGGGAAACCTGGTTCAATTCCCGGTGTCGGCTCCTTGTGACCTTGGGCAAGTCACTGTATCTCCCTGTGCCCCAGGCACCAAAAACATACATTGTAAGCTCCACGGGGCAGGGACCTGTGCCTGCAAAAATGTCTCTAAAGCGCTACGTAAAACTAGCAGCGCTATACAAGAACATATTATTATTATT
The DNA here is from genome assembly GCF_040206685.1 of Ascaphus truei. Taxonomy (NCBI): domain Eukaryota; kingdom Metazoa; phylum Chordata; class Amphibia; order Anura; family Ascaphidae; genus Ascaphus; species Ascaphus truei. Next base: position 79,926 of record NW_027454221.1, on the reverse strand, counting down.
ATTATTATTATAATATTTTAATACAATAAATATCTTGTCCAAAGACCACAAAAAATATCACAAATTATATACACGATACAATAATAAACTAAAAAACCATAAAACACTTAACATGAAATATAATAAGACAATCCCACACAGGTGGGGGGAAAAACCAAAGTTACTCAAAAAACAGTCACAGTGAGTTCTATGGAAAACTTGATATATAAACACAAGGGGAATGGATACTAGCCACAAGCGGCAGAGTGTTGCCTGTGTGAACGCGAAAAAAGTCCGGACAGCGCCCTGCAGATCTCTCCTCCGCTAGCACTTCCTCGCAGTTCACTTCCAGCCAATGTGTGAATGCACAGAGCAACCATCCGTGACCTCGACACGTTTTGGCAACTACGTGCTTCGTCAGGAGATCACGTTAAGTGACGTCGCACGTAGTTGTGAGGTCTTTTTTCTGACTTGTTTCGCGTTCACACAGACAACCCGCTGCTGCTTGTGGTTAGTATCCATTCCCCTCATTGTGTTTATATATCAAGTTTTCCATAGAACTCTCACTGTGACTGTTTTTTGAGTAAACTTTGGTATTCACGTGCCCTGTCGTTGTGCTTCTAATAGAGCTAACTTTGGGGTTTTCCCCCACCTGTGTGAGATTGTCTTATATTTCATGTAAAGTTTTATGGTATATTAGTTTATTATTGTATCGTGTATATCCTTTATTGTGATATTTTTTGTTGTCTTCGGACCAGATATTTATTGCATTAAAATATTATTTTATATCAAATCCGTGGTGCGCTCTCTGCGTGCATAGTTTTCTTTTAATTTGATTGTGATGTAATGAGATCCCAGTTTGCATAGCTCTTGGACTTTGGCATGTTTCAGCAGTATATTCCCTAACATTGCAACCTGCATTTTTTTGCTCTATGCAGAACTTTTTTGATATGGACTGTTTGGTTTGGTTTTATTACCCAGTGTCAGTGCAGAAATCAAAACTGCTCTTTTTGTCAGATGTACAATGTTGTCTAGATATTTGTAAAAATTTTTTTAACAGTGTTATTTTTATCTGCTGAAAAACATACCTTTCTAGTTGCCAGTGTTTCTGCTCCCATTTAGGAAATAAAAATGGGCGCTAAATGGGCATTGGTCCCTCGGGCCAATGGAAGCCACATTGAGGGATGATGTTACGGCTTCCTATTCGATGACATAAGTAGCCATCCTTAGGATTTCTAGGAAATGTAACTAAAATGGCTAAAACTAAAGTATCTCAGGGGGTCTCCGTAGCCAACTATAATTAGCTCAATAGTCTACACCCTGCCCCTCCCTCCCTCCAGGCTATAAATGAAACCAGACATTGATGCTTTCAAGTTCTACATTGCATTTTAAGGCACAATTAAGTTTTTAATTAAGTGACCCAAACATGGCAAATTCAAAGCTTTTGCAATGACGAGTGTCAATTTTATGATTTGTAGATCTGATTTTACATTTGCCAGTTTTTTCTCCTGTCATAAAACGGCACACATAATTAAATAAATCCCTACTCTTTGGCTATGTAACATATTTTTTTTTTCTTTGCTCATTTCTAGGTAAATTGATCAATGGATAAAGTTGGAAAGATGTGGAACACTTTCAAATACCGGTGTCAGAATCTCTTCAGTCATGAGGAAGATGGGAGCCAAAATGACATTGTAGATGTTAATGCCAACAGGTGTTTAAGTGGGAGTGATAAAAATGTCGCTGATCAGACTTCCATGCAATCAATTAGCCCTCTGCAAGAGAACATTTCCTCTGACTTGAGCTTGAGTCCCTGCAATAGTTTGAGCAGGAGAAATCAAAATTGTGTTACTGAAATGCCTCAACTTGTTGAGATTAGCATTGAAAAGGACAGTGATTTGGGTCGGAGTGCAGCAACCCGCCTAGCTCGCAGAGACTCGTACACTCGTCATGCACCGTGGGGGGGAAAGAAAAAACATTCTTGCTCCACAAAAACTCAAGACTCTCTTGATCCTGATAAAAAAATCAATAGGACGAGGAGTGGCCTACAACGGAGAGAGAGAAGACATGGTGTAAGTTTAGTCCATGACATGGAAACTGTGTCCAGTAGGGCTGTAGGTAGTCGCAGTTTACGGCAGCGGTTAAATGAGACTGTTGGCTTGTGTTTTCCAATTAGAACATATAACAGGCCGTCAAAACCCCTCTTTTCTAATAAGCGGAAGATTCATCTCTCTGAGCTAATGCTTGAAAAATGTCCTTTCCCTGTTGGATCAGACCTGGCCCAAAAATGGCATCTGATTAAACAGCACACAGCACCTGTCAGCCCACATTCAAGTATTTTGGATACATTTGATCAATCTTTGATTTCTACTGAAGATGAAGAAGATAGATTACGTGAGAGACGTAGACTTAGTATTGAAGAAGGTGTAGACCCTCCCCCAAATGCCCAAATCCATACATTTGAAGCTACAGCACAAGTCAACCCTGTATATAAGCTTGGACCAAAATTAGCACCTGGCATGGCTGACATGTCTGGGGACAGTAGTGCAGTGTCACAAGGTGGGTGTGAGTCTGAAGAAGATACCACAACTCTCTGTTTGCAGTCACGAAGACAGAAGCAACGTCAGGTATCAGGAGACAGCCATACTCAAACGAATAGACAGGGGGCCTGGAAAGTGCATACTCAGATTGATTATATTCACTGCCTTGTACCTGACTTGATCGAAATAACAAGCAACCCCTGTTACTGGGGTGTCATGGACCGTTATGAGGCAGAAGCTCTCTTAGAAGGCAGGCCAGAAGGCACATTTTTGCTCAGGGACTCTGCACAAGAGGACTACCTATTCTCTGTGAGCTTCCGTCGTTACAGTCGATCTTTGCATGCTCGCATTGAGCAGTGGAATCATAATTTCAGTTTTGATGCTCATGACCCATGTGTGTTTCACTCATCTACTGTTACAGGGCTTTTAGAACATTATAAAGATCCTAGCTCTTGCATGTTTTTCGAACCTTTGCTTACTGTACCCTTAAATAGAACTTTTCCTTTCAGTCTACAGTATATCTGCCGGGCAGTAATCTGCAGGTCTACCACATATGATGGCATTGATGTACTCCCTCTACCATCCATGTTACAAGACTTCCTTAAGGAATATCATTATAAACAAAAAGTCAGAGTGCGATGGTTGGAAAGGGAACCCATTAAGTCAAAATAAAAAGGAAATGCATTGGTGTTCTCCTGTTCCTTACCGTCTAATACTTAACCTCATAGACTTAGCATATGCTTTGTGTATCAGTTTAGAAAGCACATGTATTTAGAGTTACTACAGTATCACTCTTCAAGCTTTAAGTGTTTGAATAAATGATATGCTGCCTGTAAGGAAGAAAATTGTGCAGTGTCTGGAAACAATGTGCAGAACATTAAACTGCATGTTCTCATGAATGCCTACACTAAAATATTGTACTAATGATTGCATTTCTTTCCTTTTTTAAATCTGTAGTGGCAAATGAAGTACTAGGAGGGGCTTTTTTTTTAATCACAAAACATATACACAAATGTGCAGTAGATTTCAAGTACTTGTTGAATGCAAATGTTTGCGTATAACTTGAGTGTTTCTCCCATAACATAGAAAGTCCCAGATTTCCTACAAGTGGCACTAGGTAAACTGTTCATGTCTCACAGTAACCCCGTTGAGTATGAATTTGCATTTTTATGAAGCTGAAATTGCTAGGATCCAGTTATGTCTGAGTAATTAGCAATATGAGTTATTTCGTTAAATATTAAGAAAATCAAGCTATTCAATTGGTGCTTTAAGCTCAGTTGATTTGAATAACTGATTTTGAAGGTGAACGTTTTGTAAAGGATTTTATATAAAGATTTAATCAATTGGTATTTTCAGTTAATAAATTATTGCCAGAAACTGGTAATTTAAAATAGATTTGTTGTAAAATGTGGGTTTTATGTTGCAATAAGCCGGTCAATTTACACCATCAGGATTGGCCTTACAGGTGACTAGCAAAATTGTTTATTTCCATTTATGTCCATTTTTGAGTGACTATGAGAAATGTGGGCTAATGCAAGAAATCTGTGTGTAATTATGCTTTAAACACAAGTGAATGTGGTGAGCTCTGAAACTCCACTTTTTTACTTTTCACTTTTCCATGTTCTCCATTTTTTATTTGACACACAGTGACCGAATTTACACTTTTTGCTACATGCCGACAAATAGTTTGAATTTTGGAGAGAAATATCACTCAGTGTTCTTATTTTTTTTTTTTTTGCCTGTAGTTTCAAGTAATATGATGGGGCAATGTGCTGAGGCCACAAATCTACTATGTGAGACTGAACTTAATACGGAAAACATTTCTCCCAGTTAAAACATACCCTCCGATGACTGACAAAGTTGCCAAAAATTGTTGTAGGTTACCAAACACAATTGGTCTTCCAACTAATATACAGTATATGGGTTATAGTGCTTTAGTATTTGGTTATAAAAACATGTCCTCGCGTTGGCATGATATACAGATTTCTTGCAATAGTTGAGATTTTGGCTGTGCTTTTTTTACACACCCACTAAGAATGACCCTGACTTTTTTTTTTTTCCCCAGTTCTACCTGATAAAATATTTAGGGTGGATCTGTCTTTCACCTTATGAAAAATCTGAAACCTAATTCCATAGGTTTTTAAAGTACTGTACATTATTTGTAATTGTAAATATTTTTTAAGACTGCATTAGCACTTTAATATTGAACCCCTTCAATTCTGAATGGGGTTAATATTGTACTCTGCTACTGTCTGAAAAGAGGCAAAGATGTACAATCAGGAGTAGCTTTGGACAGTATTGAAAATGCTCTCTGGTGGAGCATTCTAAAATGTTAATGTTGAGTTTTATTCATGTATGTTTTTGTCTGAGCATGGGTGCTACCTCGTTCCTTAACCAACTGCTACAAGATATTCATACCTGCATCCTTCTATGGATTTTACAGGAAGAGGTAGTGAACCCTTTAACTGCAATTCTAAGACCTTACATCTATATGCATAACTACTCCCTACTGTAAGTGTTTCTGCTTCCTGTGCCTTGTATAATTTTGTTTTAATTTTATTCCCTTAAATGCGATGTCTATTGTTCTCATGTATGGGCTTTGCTGTAGAAGTCTGCACGATTGCGATAACCGACCTCTTTCTTTAATGAGATTTCAGACGACTAAGATAATTAATGAATGCAGAAGTTGTGTATGGTTCTAACCAATGCCTATACCTGTTCTTTTCTCATTTCATTGCTCACAACAGACAGTTTTACAGCTGTAAAGCCATTTCACTAAACCATTTGAAAAGCTTACCTGATTATGAAGAGATGTGTATTTTTTCCCAATGATCTGGAACTTCAGAAAATGTGAGATCAAAAGGAAACGGTGATGAATTTATTCAGTACTGGTTAAACTTGAAATGCTATGCTCTGTACTGCATTGCAGGTACCTTTTTTTTTTTGTGCTGAAGGGGTTACATTTTCAATCCTGGTGGCTGTTTATATTGAATTACACATACATTGTGGGCATTTGCAGAATTGTAATTATTAAGCAACCATCCCAGAAGTTAGATCGTCTGAAGATGATTAAATATGGCAATAATGCTGTGACTGGAAATGGCATTAACACAACATGATATAAACTACCATACATGGGATTTTTACATTTGTTTGTCTCTTCTATTTTAGAACAAGTGACTGACTTAAAGCAGCAACCCCATCCCCCAATTTTATTTTTTATTGGCTTGCCTAAACCAGGGAGAAGGAGGGGTTATGTTCTTCTCTGACGACCACCTGCTTCCCAAGATATTTGTCATTATTGTGTGTTTGACACAAAACTACAATGATGGTCATAAATATAAAGTCAAACGGCCACCTACCGAAGGCGTTGCAATTTACTATTGGCCACCAGTGCGAGCCCTGACATTGCAGCCATTTTGTCTCCAATGGACAGGAATAGCTGCTTGTCTAACGGAAGTCGTGGGGTCACCTGAGGGTTCACGCTGTCTAAAAAAATAAAATAAACGGCAGTCCATGCTGCTCGAGCTCAAGTTCTGTAATCTAGATATGTAATATGTTACCCCCAAACCAGAAGTTATTTGGGTTGTCCAGACATACCATGTCTCTTGCTCTTAAGATCTATTGCTGGCTCATCCCAATTTATTTTTTTCAAGGCTTTATAGTACTGAAGAGTCTCATGTACATTGCAATCCTATGGTCATCATAGATTAGGCCTGCACAACTCCAGTCTTCGAGGGCCGCAAACAGGCCAGGTTTTCAGGATATCTCTACTTCAGCACAGCTGGCTCAATTAATGGCTCAGTCATACTGAGCCACTTATTGAGCCAGCTGTGCTGAAGGGATAGCCTGAAAACCTGACCTGTTTGCGGCCCCCGAGGACTGGAGTTGTGCAGGCCTGTCATAGATCATGTATAAAGCTTGTCATGCACATTTTCACTGGAGTGAAACGGTTAAAATCTGTTTGACCAAGAATCCAGCAACAGCATTGCTACTTAATTTGCAAATCCACAATATAAATATAAACTGTCCAAAGCTTCCAATTTCTACCAAAGTGTAGTCTGTTTTTTTGTTTATTACATTACCCGTGCGTGCTGGGAGCCACAATCACGTTTAAGGTCCCCTAATGGGTAATTTTCCCATTCATTCATATACCAAAGTATTTTAAGCTTACTAGGGCGTTATATGCAATTGTGCTGGAACAATGATATTTAAGTGTGCACTTTAATTGCCATGATACAAAAGTGGAACATTGACATTATGGAGATCATACAGTTTTAAGGGAAATGGTCTGGGTTTTTTTCTTTCTAAATATGCAGCCTCCCTGATTACTAACCCCTTCACTAACACACTGCAATGTATGATATATAAGTAACTGTTAGGAGGTTGATTGCTGAAAATGTTAGATATAGGTCTCAACGCTTCATTTATCATGGATTATAAAGATTTGAGTATTTGTAATGGAAGTATATGTGAACATGTAAATACTTCTAAGATTTAGATAAACATGTATACGTGCTAGTATCAAATGTGTACAGTATGTTCCGATATTGTGAGTGTACAGTACATAGAAACATTTAAGTTCAAAGTATAAAGAGTGCTATATGTAAATGTAGCTGCTTACAAAAAAAAAAGAATAATAATAAAAGAAATTCACCAGCATGAAATTGCACCAGATCTGTATACTTTGTGTCTATGCATTTATTCCAGTGAAATTGCCACACTTTGACATATTAATGTGCTGGTGTGAAGCCCCACCCACGTTTGTCCCAAAACAGGGAACGGTCTTTCCTTTGTTTCATTTGGCTGCCAGACATGTGACCTCTGTAGTAAATGGTTACGCCTTCATTAATTGCTGTTTGCAGTGTTGAGGAGCTGTCCATTTCAAATTGCTAGTAAAGACTGCTCACATGTTTTTCTTTTCTTTTTTTCTTTTCCTCTTTAATTGTTAGGCAGACTCTTCTCTGATTATGCTAAATGGGAAATAGCTCTCTATTTTGGTCTTGTGTTTTTTTTTTTTTTTTTTTAATTCTTGAACTGTTCTTTTAGAAAAGTTAGACTGCTTAGAAGTTGATATTAACTGCATTACATGTTGTGCTATGAAAAAATAGCATTAGTTTCCAAATTCTTTGAAATTACATTGGTTAAATAGTTGTATAGTATTGGCTTAAATATTTGGAAAATGACTGACCAGCTACAAATTGACACATTTGTCTTCACTTTATAGCCAATATCCGTCAAAGAAAGTAAAGTACTAAACTCAATATGTTTGTGAAAAACATTCCTAAATGCACAAAACAAGGCATTTTGTTCCTTTATCATTTTTTTAATTAAAAGTTAAAACCAAGCTTCTCCTCAAGCTTGTGAATCTCTCCACCATTTGGGTTCCAGTTGACATTAAACCGTGAGATGCAATCATGATTAACGGAGGTCTTTCAAAGTAGTTGTTGCATTTGAGGAGACCTACAATTGGACAACTTTCACAAGTTCAAAATAATTTTCCTTTCTCCCTATAAGTTCATTGCAAAAAATGTACAGGGGAACATCCAATAAGCAACTATTAAATTCAATAAATTAGGTTCTAGTATCCAAGTTAAAGCAATCTCCTTATCAACGATATAGGCAGGCAGTGTCATATTCCTATGAAATCAAAAAATAATTAATCACAATAACCGGTGGACACCGACCGGTGATGTAGGCCATACATTTTTGAACACTTCCTGAAAATATTCCATGTGCTTCAATACACTGAACAGAATTTCACTGGAGAGAAATTAGTGCAAAACATATAGTCCTAATCTCCAGATCAGCAAAAAAAAGCATGACAGTGCAACAAACTGGAATGTAACTTGTCAATCTTTTTATAAGTAGGAGCAACTGAGAGCATAATAGGTTTTGAAGCGCTATAATTACCACTGCTCTTTCACTGCATACTTACTATCTTCCAATGACCCAAGTATCCCCTGATTTAATATGGCCCTGTTCAAGGTCACTGCTAATCTACCAAAGCCAACATAGTAGTTCTGTAAAGTAGGAGGCAGAATCTAAACTTTAACCATATTTGGCGATTTTAAAAAAATCCCACTCTTTTGATTTGTGGAAGTTAAACTTGTGTGTGCCTTTTGTTGTTTGTCTTTATAAACTCCACTCTCTCATGGGGTCCTCATGATCTTGTGGGATGCTAGTTTTACCGTTTCATGTCACACTTCCTTCCCACCCACCCCCTGCTTATGATTGGTCTCTCACCTGATGGAACTGGTACAAAGAACAGCAATGCCCTCCACTGCTAGATAGGCCTACCGGCCCTTCAAGCTGTAAAGAACTATAGGAATGTCATTCATTTTCCTTAGTTTATACTTAAAATTGAATGTAATTATTTGGTTCACAAGCACAAGATATCTTTACCAAGTGATTGGTGAATATAAATGGTTAGGTGTTAAATTACTGGGCCAGAATGTTGTTTTAATAGACCATGTGTATATATATTTCTAGAAATTGCTAGGTGTTGGAAGATGATTCTAATTCAAAGCATTAGGATATAGGAATGTACAATGGGTCTCTACTTCTATGACTTTGTGATCCTCCTTATTGCTCCCCTGAACATGGTAAAAGTAATGTACCTTTTTCAAAGGGCATGCTAAATGGCAGCTGTTTTTAAATTGCATTTCTTGGTTACAATCTGATTTTGCGTTCTTTTCATAATACAATTATGTGAACTGTCTCATCTGTTACAAACAGAAAATACGTTAGACCTGGCACCATCACAAAGTTGATGCTTCCAATGCCTTATACAGAACATTGGTGCAATTTCTGTCATTTATTGCTTATTTTGCAATGCAAATGTTAAAGTACAATTTTACTCTTACACCAAGTTACATGTTTCACTTCTAATCTTAACATTTTTTTTTGTTGACAATATAAAAGTAATAATTTGATCTAATTTTTTTTCTTCCTTGTACAATCTTTTCAGTTTTGTTAAACATGTCCACTTTTTTCAGTTTTTATAGTGAAACCTGGTGAATATCATATAGCTCTGAAGTTAACTTTTTAGAGAGGTCACAATTTATTTTACTCAAAAGCTGACATTCTTGGTGCTTATCCATTATCCTGTCTTAAATCTTAATAAATATCTAATTCTGTACCTGTTTCTAGTTGTTTTGTGTGTTCTTGTTATCAAACAATTTTTCTTGCATCTTTTTAGAAAGCTATAGACCTATAGAAAGTTGACGCCCCACTCACCACCCACAGTAGAAATACTGAGTAGGGTGGGATTAAAAATAAATGCCATTTCTTTTACTTTCAAAGCTAAAATATTTCTGGGAACAGAGCACTCGCCAACCAGCACAAAATGTGTACCATCCATACCATCTAGGAAATAAAACAAAAAACAAAAGGATGAGCCGAAACGTTGAGCAATTATGTTCATGTTTTGCAGATCGGGGTGCTTTCCCCCCCCCCCCCCCCCCCTTCCCCATTTATTTCTATATTGCAAAAGGTGCCAGTACCCGGCCTCTTATCTTCTCCTGCTCCTCATCTTTGCGTTGTCATGTGATGTCACGTTCTCACGGCAACGCAGCGCCATGTGACGGCGTGTTGACACGTCGTTACAACAAGATGCCGACAGAGATGAGCAGGTAAGAGCAAACTGTGCCGTTACGCAATAAGGTCTCCAGTGCCTGCTGTGGCGTGCGCTGCAGGGACGAGCCGTGCCCGCTACCGGCCTTGGCCGCCGCGTTGCGCAAGCAGATTTCTCTGAAGATGAAAATTCTGTTAAGGACTTGCAACGGAGTGCTGGGCACCCCCCCCCCCACTCTGGCAGTTCAGCCAATGATTACGAACCTGCCGGGTGACTTCAGGGCAACGCCTCCCCTCCTGTTTTCCCCCCCTGCAGCTCACCGCAGACCGGGGATCACAGCTGCACACGCCACCAGCTTGGCAGGCGCGCGTGCAGAGCAGACACCGGGGCCTCCGCCTAACACGTGTTACACACGCTTCTAAGGTACCCCAGACCAACTGATTCCCCATTAAGTAGCAACGCTCCTCAGGAAAAGGTGGGCCCTGATTGTACAGCCCATCCCAGAAGGTAGCAAGTTGGTTGGGCCCAATGATCACAAAATAATCCTATTGTCTGCAAACTATCTCCCAAGGGTATGTTCTAGATTTTAGAAGTCAAAAAAGAGACATTTTGATGTCCGTAATACCAAGTCAGCTGAAAAAAAGCCAAAGCCTTGTCCTCTGCCATACAAGCTTTGCCGGACAACACCGCTAGAACATTGGTACCAAAATCGTAATATACTCAATTGTATTCCTAGTTCGCAGGCTGACTGTTTTGAATCAACAAATGTTGTAGTATTTGTCATTTCGAGAGAGACCCTAAAATGTGTAATTGGGTTGGTGGAATGTTTTCTAGCATCTATAGACCTGAAAGATGCATGCCATTAATGGTATCCAATCAAAAGTTTATACGCTTTGTAAAGGAAATCGGCATTTCCAATTCAAATGCCTACCATTCAGCATATAAACAGTGTTTAGGGTCTTCTCAAAGTTACTGGTAGTAGTAGCAGCCTATATCGGTCCAAAAGAGATTACCATCCTCCTAGATCTAGACCAGTGGTTTTCAACCTTTTATTTTTTGGTTAGGGAACCCCAGAATTCGATTGTGAAATTCTGGGTAACTCCAACCCTTGCTCTCCCTCCTGTCAGCCACTTCCGGCGCTGACCAGAGCAGACTGTGAGAGGAAGTATAGCAGTGACCGGGTGGGCCGCCGAGTCACTGCTATGTGGGGGTGCTGCCGGACATGGGATTGCATGGGAGAGTTGTCCCAGCTCACCCCCCTGGTGACCGTGGAAACCCAGTTGAAAATCACTGATCTAGACAATAACCAGGTGGTATAGTCCACAGAAAAGGAAGCCTTGGATCATGTAAAGATGGTCCAAAAAAAATTTGATAGTGTGACTTGCTCATAAAGTATAAGAAAAGCAATTTAGTACCAACGAAAAAAGATGCTTCCATTTTGGCAAAAAAAAATTAAGTGTTTTATCTCTCATAAGACTAGCAAATTATTTGGTGCGTCAACAGATTCAGACGGACCAATCCTTCGAGTCTGGCTTTCATGAGGCTAATAGTCCTATTCTGTTTCCTGAGCTAGACTTCATCTCTATTCTCTCCGGACAATATCACTGCATTAATGATTAGCGGCGAGAAAAAGGTTGTGAACCTCCATGATAAATATGTAAATGCCATAGTTTTTCCATGATAACCTTCTGTCAAAGCCAGTTTTTTCTTAAATATCCAATAAGGTTTATATTAACCAACTCTATGGGGCCTATGCAGAGAGCAGCGAATTTTAAAATTGGCGAATTTATTAAAAAGTAGCTTTTTTGGAGAGTTTTAATCTCCATATGCAGAAAAGTGCGAATTCTGCTATGTTTAACATGGATGCGTGTGGCGAGTTTAAATTGGCGAGATGCGCGCTTCAGAAATGTGTTAAAACAAATTCGCGGCTTTTTTTTCCCCTTTGCAATGGCCGCGAGCGGCAGTTTTTTCTGGCGAGTTAAAACTGAGACAATCGCGCCATTTTATTGGCGCGAACAGCCGCTAGATGTCGTTCGCGCCTCTCTGCATACGGATATTTTTAAAACTGGCGAGATTGAGGTTCTCGCCAGCCGCGAGGCGAGTTTTATAACTAGAAAAGGAAAATTGGCGCGTTTTTCGGAACTCGCCATTTTCTGCTGCTTTCTGCGCGATTTTCTCCAAAAAATGGCGAATTTCGAAATAGCGCTGCTCTCTGCATAGGCCCCTATGTCTTTTGAAACAAAATTATGTATGAATTAAGCAAACAATGAGTAATTAAGAGTCGGTATTTGCAAAAGTAAGAAATCCTGGTTTTATAAGCTAAATTAAAGGGAAGAATTAGAATTGGCTGTTTTCAATTAGGTAGATCTTCAGGTGTGTTTGGGAGGACCCCCCCCCCTATATAAAGATTGTGAGTGGTCTTCACCATATAGGTGTGTGGAAACACATCATACCATGATCAAAAGAAATCCCTGAGGACCTCAGTCTAGAAAGGGTTACAAAACCATTTCTAAAGATTTGGGGATTTCTGTAAATCAGTTGTGTAGTATTGGATACTACTGCATATTATTTTTTTTATTCTCCCCCCTATTCCAGTCTTTATGCCTTTTTTTAATCAGTTTTAACGTATTAAGCAACCTTGGGTTGCTATAGCAACCATTTACAAAGGCACACCACTCTCTTTTGAAATAGGCGGCCATAGTGTGAACCCGGGGAAGCAGGATCTTTGCCAATCGGTCATGGGAGAACCAATCGATCGTCAGCTTAAGTAATTACATTTCATTAAAGCATACCAAAAATATAAATGCAAACTGTATTGCCACTTTAGGCAATATAGCTACAGTGAACAGCTCGAGAGCTACCAATTGGCCATATATAACATTAGACATAATTCCTGAGAGTTTATGGACATACTATCCCTCAGTTGGCTTCAGACAAATGGATAATCTGCATAATCACAGATGTCACATCGTAGATGAGGTTGAAAAAAGAGATATGTCCAACAACTTGAAGATATGACTCTGGATGGTAAATAATGGGCACAAAAAAAATAGAAGTATTCTTTTAATAAAATGTTTTACCAGGAAGTAATACTTTGAGAGTTATCTCTCGTTTTCAATTACTGTAGGTTCTGAGCACAGAGTTATGATAGCACATGGTTGCATTAAATGAACAGTAGTAATACATTACATTTACAGACATTTCCTGGTCGGTTAGAGATAATGTATGATTATGGGCCTATATAACCTTTACAGACCAGGTTAAAATGGAGTTTTAATGTAGGTTAGGCCTACAATCTGCTGTGTTTTAAGACTTTACCCAACCCTGTAACCCTGTAACCGGGCAACAAACGGCTGATACCCATCGGCTGCTGCCAAAGGCTGTCCGCCTTTTGGGGTGACGCAGATGTAGGCTGAAGGGGTTCTGAATTAATTTGACTGAGCTTAGAAATTCCTTTATCTAGGGTCATAATGGAAGGGTGGGGCTGACGAAGCATATTACAGCAAGACATTCTGGATGTTAACCCTTAGCATCCTTGTTCCGTGCAGAAGGGAGTAGTTCTTGGGAGCCCTTTCAGAGGCAATACACAGAGCCTAAACCCTGTTCAAACAATACCTAGTTTTAAGGGGGTACTGAAAGGAGAGAAATTGGAAGAATCATACAGATAATGTACATCTAGGATGGAGGATAAAAACGACAAAATAAATACTTATCCAGAGAGGTTTATAGCTCATGTTATTTCACATAAAATATTAGTGATTCTGTCCTTACATTTAGACTAGACTTTGAGTAGACTTCTATTAGCAGATAAACTAACCCTGTACCATGACTGGATAACAAGCAAGGAATTCGCGCTCGTGCTGTCTTGTTGATCGTAGCAATAGAACCCCTAGCATCTGGATGCGTGGAGTAACTCCACAGAAACTCCTAAATGAGATCTCCCAAAGGTGATCTCATAAAACCGATAAGAAATATGCACACAGCGCATCTGCTATCAGTACAATGAATAAAATGTAATACCAGGTCCAAAGGACCTAACAATCGGTTACAATAACCATACACAAATAAAAAACATAATAAAACACAATATTAAAAGTAAAAACTTAACTAGACCTCAGCCAATGAAAAAAATCACGGAAGAAAATACTGGCTCAACAAATAAACAAATTAATATATTTCACGTAAGTACCAAAAGTACATACTGTATTACAAAACATCAGAGGGGAGGACAAGTGCTAACCATGAGTTGCAAGGCGGATGGCCGTGGAAGGTGCTGATGTGAATTCTGGAATGCACCAACACTCGGCAGGTCTTTCCTCCACTCGAATTTCCCAGTTCGACTGTCGCAGCCAATGGGTGAGCGCGCTAAACAGCCTCACGTGACCTCTACGCATTTCGCAACTGCGTGCTTCGTTAGGGGTCGGGACAGTGGAACCGACAAGTTCGAGCAGAGGAGAGACCTGGCGAGTGTCGGTGCAGTCCGGACTTCACATCAGCACCTTCCACGGCCATCCGCCCTGCAACTCACGGTTAGCACTTGTCCCCCCCTCTATGTTTTTTTGTAATATGTAGTTTTGGTACTTATTTGAAGTATACTAATTTGTTTTATTTGTTGAGCCAGTATTTTCTTCCATGATTTCTTTAATTGATTTTGGTTTGATTAAGTTTAGTAAATTAACTTGTAATATTGTTTTTTTATGTTTTTGATTTATCTATGGTTATTTTAACTAATAGTTACTGTAGGTCCTTTGGACCTGTGCCAGGATTACCTTCTGATGTGATCCAAAATTCTCAAATATTGGTAAATTTCTGTTTCCTTTAAAAGACTGCTGTGACTTCCAGTATAGCGCCAGAGAGTGAAGTCACATCCCCCTGAGCTCCTGCAGCCCCACATCTACTACACAGATCAGCAGCTTAAACAACCAGAACAAATGATTTAAGGCAGTAGATAAAACTCACTGAATGATCCTGTGAACAGCAAGAAGTAGACAGGCTTTGCATCCTACTGTGAGGGGGAGATGCATGTGTAGCCAATCTCTGCAGAGACATCAGGCTGAATATAACCCTCAGTTTCAATCCAGCTGAACAGAGGGGGGAGCAGGAAAAACTCCATAGAAGGATAGTAGCTTGAAAAGTAAGGACAAGCATTTATATGGAGACATTTTTCTCCAGGCAGACACAGATGTCCCCCAAATATCAGCAAAAGCAGGGGAGAGCTAGGAGAAAGGCAGAGCACACCAAGGTGGCTTCCAAGCACATGCATGAGCTGCATACAGACCAGGAGGAATCAGGTGTCTCAAGAGACAGAAACTCTCCGGGATTATGGTGAGTTAGCCAGGGCTGTAGCAAAAGTATTGATGTCTGCTTTAAATGAACATTTGCAATTGTTCATAAAATCCCTAGATTATCTTAAAAGGGAACTAACCCTGCAAAACACCAGGATGGGGGAAGATGAATCTAGAGAGGGGGTCCTAGAGGATGTATCCTCAGAAATGCAGTAGAACATTCAAACTCTTAAAAAAAGAAATATAAAACTTTAGAAGACAAGGTGGAGGACCTGGAAAACAGGTCTCCCAAAAATAATATAAGATTAATAGGAGTCCCTGAAGAGGTGAAACCGTCTCAATTGCAGGATTTCTGCACAAAATGGCTGCCCGAATCTCTGGGACTACCACATGATCACACTAACATCAAAGTGGAAAGGGCTCATAGACTTGGTCCGGTTAGGCAGAACAAGGAAGGTAGGCCATGAGCAGTAATTGCAAAGTTTCTTGATTTTTATGAAAAATCAACAATATTAAGAACCTATAAGAATTTGGCTGGCCTTAATTATGAGGGAAAGAAGATCCTAATCTTTCAGGACTATTCTGCTGCAGTATCAAATAAAAGACGGGAATTCAGTAAAGTTTGCAGTACAGGTAGTCCTCGTTATTCAACGTTTCACTTTACAACGAATGGCATATCCAACACTTTACAATGCAACCCTAAGGGACGTTTTTCGTTGTCAGAATGCGTTATCCAATGCTCACCGCCACTGATTAACATGGGACTCACTTTACAATGGTTTCACTATTCAACGCTACTTCCAGAACGGATTCCGTTGGATAACCGAGGACTGCCTGTATGCTATAAAAGCAAAATATTTTTTTTCCGTGGGATATCCTGCCACCTTAAGAGTCTTTATAAATGGAGGAGCCAAAATATTTTCAGAAGCAAAAGCTGCAGAGCGCTTTATCCACCAGCATGCTGCAGAACTGGAGGACAGAACCTCAGAAAGGAGACAGAAATACAGCATGGAGGAAAAAAGCGCAGCCAAGAAAAAAGGTTCCCCTGCAAGATCCCTTCACCACTGAGATGGGCCAGGCTGTAAGGAAATAAGTATTGCACTCATAAAGGGACTAATGGGATCTGGTACATGCATAAAACCATGTGAATGTTGGGAGGAAAATGTGTTTATACATTAATTTTTGCATTTAGCGATATTAGTTGATAAAATTCAAAAGCAAAAAATCAAGATCTACACAGAGAAGCATAGGACTGTTACAAGAAACATTGGGTTTGTTAGACTGCTGGAGGCTATTTAACCCCACTTAGAGAGAATATACCTTTTTCTATCACCCACATAACTCTTTCTCAAGAATAGAGTATATTCTAACAAGCTACCATATGATGGACAAGGTGTCCACAGTGGCGTTTGAAGATATAATCATATCAGACCACGCACCAGTATGGTTAGAGATACATTTAGGATTTAGGGAACACAAAAATAGAATCTGGAGATTTCCATCTGATCTTCATAATAATGAGGAATTTAAAGCTTTCCTCCTCAATAGCTGGTACTATTTCAGGAAACAAACGCTATACACCAAAATTAGGGGAAATTGTATTGGGAAACCGCTAAAGCGGTAATGAGGGGCAAGATTCTAACATACATGAATAAACGTAGGAAAGAAACAGAAGCAGAATACATTAAATCTAGCAAGGAACTGAACAGGGCGTTCTGTCACTTCAAACAAAATCCCACCCCAGAAAACAGAGACAAATACACAGAAGTGAAGAATGTATGCAAAATATGGCTACACAGAAAGCAAAAAAAAAAGCTCCAATTTAGAGACCTTAACCTTTATAAGTACGGTAATAGGGCAGGTAATTTATTAGAAAATCTATTTAGATGAATCTACACAGCCAAAACACATACTTAGGATGCGTAAAGCTTCAGTATAGCCTGTCACGGGAGACCAGGCTATTTACACCTTTTTACCAGGATCATGCATTGAGCAAAACAAGTTAATGAAATAAATTTTACATTTATTCACAGGAAAAGGCAAACACACAATGTTACACAAACTACAGCAAAAAGACACACTTACTTGGGAATTGGGGTAGACTATATTTTCCTAAGTGTAGGGGCTCATCAATTCAAAGCTTACCCTAAAAAGTCTTGGAACTCAAATCAACCTGTAGTTCCAAATGCCATAGCTCCCCTCTCTCCAAAGGGCTGGAATTCACTTGGTGCTTAGAATCTTTGAAAACTTTGGGAGAACTTGGAGAACTCTGGAAAAGCACTCTATCTAATGGGTGCAAGCGGTTATATTACCTCTGACTTTCATTCAAAAAATGCTATAGCTCAATCCAAAGTGTGAGAAATTTCTCCGCCACCAATCAGAGACATGCTGGTAGACACAACAGGGTTACCTGGAAATCTGAATGAACCAAGGGGCATGGGCAATTTGGCACCTCTGCCCTGGTTCCCTCAATGCCACCCGCTCCAGTCAGTCTGGTGGGATCAATGGAAATGCAAAGGGCGTCCATTGATCTCAGGATGTGGATACTTGAATCCTTCCCTCCTGTCTAAATGGTCTTGACACCTTGGACACATTCTCTGTGGCTTTCATCTCTACCGTATGAGTAGACACAGTAGCACCCAAGTTGGTAGCCCACTGGCTCACTCAGAACACTGTCTCTGAAAATCCCAGCTCATCTCTGTGCTCAAGCATCTGTTTTAAAACACACAGTTTCATAAAATATACACTTTAAAAATATCCTAAGTCTTTTGGTTATGGGAAATAGAATAAGAAGCTGCACGTTATTTCTTACTAGCCATATTCCCCACACTCTATACAATAAACTTAGGACTGGACTTTTAAAAGTCCCTCACAACCTTGTAGATGATTGGAGTACCCCCAGAACCCTGATACTGGTTCTGGGTGACCTGGGCATTTACTGGTTATCCTCATTAACCTAGGGACCCTCGACTGTTTCAGGGACACCTCACATCTCTATGCCCCATTTACCTTTCTGGTCTGTGCTGAAGCATGGTTGGAGTCCCTTAGAACCCCTATACACGTTATGGGTGACCTGGGCATTTACTGGTTATCCCCATTAACCTAGGGACCCCTTAACCGTTTCAGGGACACCTCACATCCCTATGCCCTATTCACTTTTCTGGGCTGTGCTGAAGCAGGGACCCCTAGTGGTGAGTCGCACAAGTGTTTTGCATGGGAGATATTACCGAGACAATGTGTCTACATGCATCCAGGCCTCCTGATAGGAAAGGAGCAGAACTGCGCAAAACAATATACAAATACTTCACCCAAAAAACATACACAATTGGATAGATAAATAAGTCTAACACTCCCTGCAGCTGGCCCAAACTCTCATCCAGAGAAAAAGTCGATAGTGTACAAGAAAAAAGGACCTAAAGCGCATGGGAGAGATAGAATCTCTATCTCTATCTTTCTCTCTCATGCGCTTTAGCTCCTTTTTTCTTGTACACCTCCAGGCATCCTACCTGATTCCTGGGTACATTTTTAGGGGAACCAGCAACTCTGGGCCCTGACTAAATAGACACAATCTGACAACACTTTCTCTGCAAACCTTCCCTCCCCCATCCCTGAAACTCATAACACAGCAAACACTGCTTGCTGGCATCGCTGGAAAGGTAAAAACAAAAAAATGGTTTATTGTCTCATAATTACAGGTAATGCTTTTACAACAGTTGAGTCCAAGAGCTGACACTCCTGAACCACAAAACATGGATCTGAGGTAACCAAACGGGCTTATAATTTATTAGTGGGCCTGGCTACCTCTTCACAGTCACAATAATCATATCAGACCACACACCAGTATGGTTAGAGATAAATGTAGGATTTAGGGAACACAAAAATAGAATCTGGAGATTTACATCTTATCTTCATAATAATGAGGAATTTAAAGCTTTCCTCCTCAATAGCTGGTACTATGTCCAGGAAACAAACGCTATACACCAAAATGAGGGGAAATTGTATTGGGAACACTTTTGGCGCTATATAAAAACTGAGTACACTTTGGCGCTATATAAATAAAGAAATTCAATGCATACAATATAGTATAAGACCACACAGCTAGGTGTATAGTACCACAGAGTACAAACAACAAAAAACAGACAGACAACATATAAGACAAGGATGGATAGGAATAGTTGAGATAGGGAAGGGAAGTCGCTGTTACTGTAGCGGCGATACGCGTTGGGCTATTTGCCATTGGACTCAGCAAGGAATCTACTATATTATTGCTCTGTTATAGGAGAGAGCAGTGGAATTAGGAGAGCACTAAACCGCAGTGCCGGGAGACCGCTGTGTGGACGCACATCTTTGGAGGTACCCGGATGTGGAAGTGGAGTATCATTACACGCCTCCAGCCACGAGATTCAGGCTCCATACCGGCAACCAACAGGAGACCAATGCATAGTTCCAATGAGCATGATCAACCCCATTGCTGTGAGTGACCTGTAGTCTCCCTTACCTCCAATGTGGAGAAGAACAAGGGAGGCTGCAACTGCAGTTCACCGTTCAGTGTTTATCTACTTACTGTTCAGTGTTTATCTACTCACTTCAATTTATTTTACCTGGTAACAATTACAATATTATGTTTTATTCACACTATAGTTACATATTCTACACCAAGGGGTACCTGAGTGCTCACCTAACTGGGATCTTTTTCTTTCTGTGTGACTATTTGGGAAGTTTGTGTGTGTGTTTGTATATGTATTTGGGCAGGGGGGCTTATTGGGTTTGTATTTGTGTGTGTGTGTGTGTGTGTGTGTTTGGGGAAGGGGCTTATTGTATGTGTTTTTGGGGAGGGGGGCTTATTGTATGTATTTGGGGTGGGGGGCTTATTGTGTGGGTGTGTATTTGGTGAAGGGGCATAGTGTGTGTTTATATGTATTTGGGTACGGGGGCTTATTGTGTGTGTGTGTGTGTCTGTATTTGGGGAGGGGGCGTGTGTGTATGTATTTTTGAGAGGGGGGCTTATTGTTTGTGTGCATATATATTGAGGGGTTATTGAGTGTGGGGATGGGGGAGAAATACATGGGATGGGAGAGCTGGGGGTGTAAGAGAGGGAGGGGGGAAGGAAAGGGTGATGGGGGAGTGTGAGAAGGTGTGTGTGGGGGGCGGGTGTAAGAGAAAACGGGGGTGGGAGGGGTTATCACAAGGCTGCTGGTGAAAACTTTAGTCCTGGGCCCCGGGAAAGCTGTCTGTAGCTCTGCCTGCTGCACCTTGAGTAGGACATGGACTCGTCTTACTCTATTTGCCTGATGACATCAGTGCCGTAACCCAATGCATTTCGTTCATAGTTGCCTAGCAACATTCAACTATAGATCTAATACAGTTTTTAGAAAATTTGCTAACAGGTACATATTATTTCCAGAGTTCCTTTCTTGGAATCGGAGTGAAGAAGGGCCATACTTCTGGCATCTTTATTACTTCAGGTGATATATTTATTCTTCATCTTCCTGTAATGCCATCGCGTAAGCAATGTGACTTACACTTTTTCTAATGCTTAAATACCATCTCCTCGCCCACTTCTGTGAGGCCAATATTTAGAGAGAAGTGGAGGGCTGTCATATTTAATTTAATATGTAATCAGAGATAATTTGGCATAGCACAGTCATACACTATGAATGAAAAATGATATAATAATACATAATGGTGTGCAGACAATTTCATAAGTATGTAAAATATTGTTACATTAATACAACGTTTGCACATAGTTAGAATTGATAACTTATATGTACTTTTCTGATCTCACAGCCTAACAATGTTTTTAAAAAAATGTAATAAAATGGGAACGTGCAAGAAAAATGTCAGAATAATGAGAAATGTTATGGTAATGAACATGCAGATCATGTTATCAATAAACGTTTTGAAATGTGTCTGCAGAAAATTGTGCATTCTTTTAGGAAATATACTTTTAATACAAATATAATCACTTTATAACAAACTCAAAATGTGAAAACAATCTAACAAAGCCCGGCTGTCTATAGATTATTCATCGTGTTATCTAATGTGTCAAAATATTCTAAAAGGCAATAAAACATGAGGACATCTCAAGTAAAAATGTGTTTTAGGTGAAAGGGTTTAGCATAACAATTATATTTCATCTATCAAATATATTTTTATATATTTGTTCCTGGCCAAATTCAGAATGCAGATGTCTATTTAGAAGATATGATCTGAAAACATTTTGGGGGAAACCATTGTGATTTTTCTTTTCTTACCTTTTCCCCCCGTATATGCCAGTTTTATCAATG
The DNA here is from genome assembly GCF_040206685.1 of Ascaphus truei. NCBI lineage: Eukaryota > Metazoa > Chordata > Amphibia > Anura > Ascaphidae > Ascaphus > Ascaphus truei. The sequence goes on along the minus strand of NW_027454221.1, from coordinate 58,259 downwards.
CATATTTGTAAATATCTCATTCTTTTTCTACAGCCCCTAGCTATGAAGTAGTGCTAATAAAAGTACAGTACTATGTATTCTATTTGTTATTGTTTTCACTATAAGGCTATTATTGTAGTTCATATATTTGCAATGTCCTTATACATATCTCACGTTGATGTACTGTATGCTTTCATTGTTTTCCAACTCCAACACGGTTTGGACCTACACTCTTGGGTGCCGGACTTAGTGCAGGCGTGTGCGACGGAGTGCAAGGAGACACGTGCGCCGGTCGCTTGAGCGATCTGTGGACTCAGATGCGCTCGTGATGGGGAGGAGTGGCCGTGACGTCACCGGTCTGGTTCGCGCTGCTTGGGTCAAACACTCACGAGACACGGCAGAGACGCGAAAAATAAAAAAAATGTAGCATTCAAAATCTTTCAGTGCCATCACACTATCGCGCACGCCGCATCGTGCGCAGTATGGCCGGTCTGAATGATTTCAGGGTTTTGATCGTGCTGCATGCACTATGGCCGCAGCCTTACTCAAGAATTGAGTTGTGTTTGTTCTATAGCCAACAATAATACAAATCTCAGGCCTGCGTTATGAAATGCTGGTAGATGATTTTCCACACTGTGGATTATATTGCGTTACTTGTTTAGTGCCTCCTCCCACTGAACTTTAAAATGCTGCAATCTAAAGCAGAAATGACTATATGGCTATTGGTTACACCCTGTAAGATAGAGCCATTTCTACAGAGAAAGCAGAAACCAAAAGAAAAAAAAATCTTTTGGAGGCTGTCATGATAATGCCATGAGATATTATGTATTTTAATCCATATGGTGCTTCAGGGGTTAATGAGCTACAGTTTGAAGTAAAAAAAATACAATATGTATTGGGTTTATGACAAGCCCAGACTATTCACGGATGGGTTCTGGGTTTCAAACAGAACTTAGCTGGTGGGATATCCTGTATGGCTCACTTAAAAGGGCCAGATGGGTTGCATGTTGCTGATAGTCTCCAGATAAGGGCAGAGGTGGGAATAAAATTGCCCCCCGTGACAACTTTTCTAAACACGATTATTTTACTGCTAAACTTCAAAGCATTTTCTGGAGGGGGTTTATGGATGTCATAGAGAGGAGTACATGCACACTGCAGTATGGTGATGGAGCGAGGTACTTATCTGCCGGTGCACTGGGTCCAGGGAGGTCCAGACATCCCAGGGGAATACAGTGTAGAGAAGGGAAGCAGGCACACATACTTATGCAAAAAGATATTTAATATGCCACAAAGAAATCCAATGTTTTGGCAGAATCTCACTGCCTTTATCAAGGAGAGGGCTACAACATACAATACACCAATAATTACCACTATATATGCCAAATGGGTACTTGAATGGCAGCAGCAGTCATGGAGGGGTGAGTACCCATTAGGTATATATAGTGGTAATTATTGGTGTATTTTGTAGCCCTCTCCTTGATAAAGGCAGTGAGATTCTGCCGAAACGTTGGATTTCTTTGGGGGTTTATGGATGGCCATGGGACGTGGCTAAGAACATATCTGTAAGGCTTAGCTCACCACAAACGAAGCGCGACTGTGGTGCTGAGGTAGAGAATTGGTTAACGCCGACCCACAGCCACGTGGGCACGCCAAGGATGTAGAGTAGTCGTGCAAGCCAGGTCAGGATTATAGATTGGGGAATAGTATTGGTACTTGCCAGGTCAGGAGTGGAGAGTTGCGGATCGTCAGGGTACGTAGCCAAGTTCGGGATTGGAGAGTAGCAGATCGTCGGGGTACCTAGCCAGGTTCAGGATTGGAGAATATCAGATCGTTGGAGTACTTAGCCAAGGTCAGGACTGGAGACTGGAAAATGGTCGTTCGTAGCCAGATCAGGAGAGGAGAGGTGCGGAGTCCAAGCGATAAGCAGGGTCAGGCAATAAGAGGTTAACAAGCAAGGCAAGGCAAGGTCACAGGAACTGGAATGCAGCAAGGCACGGCGTCACATTAGACTATGCTCAGCAAAGACTGAATGCAGCAGGAAGATATATAAGCTCCAATAGCCAGCCAGGGCGGAACCAGGAAGAAGACTGGCTGCTGGTGCATGGAGGCGTGCCCTAGGATGCAGCCTAATCAGGGATGGGGGCGGAACCGATTGCACGCCGACCCGCACGTGTCACAGAGGTCATAGGGCGGAGCCTGCGGTGCGCGTCACTCCCACGCTGGTCCTGGACATCCTTAGAGCAAATGGAGGCGGGACCGATCGCACGCCGACCCGCGCGCGTCAAAGAGGTCAGGGGTCAGAGCCTGAGGCGCCTGTCACTCCCACACCGGACCTGTCTATCACCAGAGTGGGGGCGGGGCTTGGAACGCATGTCAGCAGGGAGGCTGGATGAAGGCACCATCGTGCGTCAGAGCGGGGAGCAGATACGGAATCCGCGGATGGGGAATCAGACCGTGCAAGATCCGCGCGTGCGCGAGTAGTGGGACCACGCGACCGCTCATCCGGAGTGTCCGTCATGGAAGGTTTATTGAGGTGAGGAGACGGTCTGCCTCATCCTCTCTTGTATCTTTGGTATCCAGACAGATCCCTTATACTCCCCTCCTCCTCCTCTCTCACGCCTCCTCTCCTCCTCCTCCTTTCACCCCCTCATAATCCTCTCATCCCCATCCTCCTCTTCCTCTCACCTCCCTCTCTTCTCACCCTCTCCTTCTCTCAATCCCCCTCCTCTTCTCTCATCCCCTTCTCCTCTCACCTAAAGGATGCCTACCTGGCTTGCCAGTGGTCTGAGGAAGCCGGAGGCTGGCAGGAACGGATCAGGGCGGTAGTAGACACGGGCAGATTACAATTACAAACAAGATACAATGCCATCCAAACAAAAATTAAAAAAAACAAAGCAAGAAGTAAACCGAAATAAATTACCATCAATTACTCCAATCCAAAATTAAATGACACAATTCACTATTAAAACCACAAATTAAAACCTTTATGAAATACATTAAAGTTCAAAGTAACACCATCAGCCAAAATCTAACTTCCAAAATAAGCCACCGTTTAAAAGCAAGCCCCCCTGCAATAAACTTTTGAAAACACCACTCAAAATTTCATCTAACTAAATAAAAATAAAAATTACATTGCACACACATTTCAAAACAACCAGCAAAATACACTTAAAATACATCAAAACAAGTAAAACAAGCATGTGCAATACAAGCATTGATTGTCCCAATAAATGGGCATGAAAAAAAATTCAATGGCATTAAAAATAAAAATACATAACAACCATATATTGTCCCTGTATGTATGTATGTATGTATGTATGTATGTATGTATGTATGTATGTATGTATGTATGTATGTATGTATGTATGTATGTATAGCCATAGGGACATACATAAATACAGGGGCAATAACTTTGCCTAAAATAAAGTCTATTACATTAAAAAATAAATTAAAAACCTGTAAAAGTAAAATAACAGTCTCTCCACAAGACAAATTGACAGACCAGACACCTATTTCAACAGCATTAGTTGTAAACATGTAATTCAGCAAAGTCACCTCCTTTGGGAAAAATATATTTAACATAAATAGCGTGAAATGTAGTCCTGTTGTCTACTATTGAACCGTGTGAAATTTTAATAAAAGTGATCACTGTGATATGATTATTCAATGTGCTGGTCCCGATCTTTCTCCTTTTGAAGTTGCCATGATCAAACATACCCGCAAAAGATGGGTGCAGTGACCAGAAACCTCCTTTCAAACCGGGACATGGTGTTCTAATAAAGCAATCATTCAAAGTCAGATTGTGTCTTATAGAATTCTTCCATCAGCGCTGGTTTGGTGAATTTTTGAAGTATTCTTACTTGTAAATGATATAGTCATAGATGTCAGATATAGTTGCCTTCTTATCCGTCCCTGCATTAATTGCTGAAAATATCATGTATGCGAAACTTCATTTGGGTCGACTACAAGGAGTTGACATCATGTATGTCTCATCAACAGTCAGCAGTCAAGGCAATGTAAAATAATGTACAGTACATTCTGTTTTGTAATAAAATGTGAAACGCCTACATTCGTCAACGTCTTAAGTGAACAAGGGCATTTAACAATGGATTACTGTCATATGTATACTTTTTATCTGGCCTAAAAGACACCTGTTTTCAGACATTAAGTATAAACTCTACAGTAGCATTCAGTGTCACCCATAGGCAAAGATATTCACTTTGCCATTTGCCAGACACACGCTGAACTGCAACCACACTGTAACGCTCGGCCTGCCCACAAGCCAGACGAGACCCCGGGACTGAGGTGGAAAGGAGAAATACCACACACCTAGCAGTAAACGGGGGCACGGCCGGAGTGTGGAAGTAGCGTAGGTGGTCATGGTAACAAGAATAGAATGAGTACCGTACTTGCCAGTTCCAGCGTAGAAAGGTAAAGTCCGTAAGCCAATGGTTGTGGGATGGAGAGAGCAGCGTAGTAGAGTGTCCGTAAGCCTAGGTCGTGGAGTGGAGAGAGCAGCGTAGTATGGTGTCCGTAAGCCGTGTCTAAGGGATATAGAAGTCTGCAGAGTAGTAATGTCCAAAGCCAAATCCTAGGGTTCCAGAGAGCAGCGTAGTAGAAGTCCAAAGCCAAAAGGTCGATATCCAGGGAGGTCAGCAGTATATCCAGGGACAGGAATAGGAACTGCAGACAGCACCAAGGTACAGAAGCTATGCAGAGCAAAGAGGAAATGGTGAGGGAAGACTAAATAGGGGGCTGGGACCTATCAGAGGAAGGGGAGGAACGGAGGAGTGGCCCGAGGGAGGACCTGATAGGGGAGAGGTGCCTGGGTAGCTGGGACCTGTCAGAGCAAGGGGAGGAGCGGAGGAACAGCCCGGGGAAGGGCCTGATAGGAGAGAAGGGCCTGGGGGGCGGACCTGACGGAGCAGGGGCAGGGAAGCGCATGATGCGTGCGCCGCGTCAGAGGAGGCAGAGTCAGGCGCCCAGCGCCAGCAAATTGAAGTAGGGGTGACGCGCGCGACCCGGAAGTGTGGAAGCAGCAGAGGAGGGGACCGCACGGAGTGAGGTACGCCACCGGGGAGCCTGGGCGGCACGGAGCAAAGGTAAGGAGGCGCTGGAAGCGGGTGTACCCGCAGCGCGGATCCTTACACACACATATAATAATTCCGTTTGACCACTAAATACAGGAGGGACACCTCTCTGCCGTGGACACCTCGCCATAAACTCATCAAATACCCGCGAACAGGGAGAATATGTCACATGAAAAGCCTGAGAGATGGCTACAAATGTTCCCTGTCAAGTGGCTCAGAACCGGCAGTTGCATCTGTAGCTTCCATGGCCAAATACAGAAACTGTTTCCAAGTTGAGCACTACTCAGTCATTGCATTACATTTTCACAGGTTCTATTACCACTAAAATGTGCAATCCCTCTGATGAAATAGCCAATCAAATCCATTGCAGGTTCTTCCAGCAGTAAAAGGCTTCAGCAGCAGGGCAGCAAAAACTTTTCCCACTGTGGAAATGGCAGCCATGTTGTTGTCTTCCAGAAATTACAAGCAGATATCTCTGGAGTGTTAGGCTGAGTCCCCGCTGGTGCTGAGGGTGCTGAGCGGGCGGTGCTTGCCGCTTTTAGTTAAATAAAAGTAATAGGGCAAATCCCCACTCACGCGGTGCGCAAGTGAGCGTGCGCAGGCACACCTGCTCACCCGCGCTTGGCGCTTACATAAACCCAAAAATATGACTTTCTCGTGCGCTCAATGCTCTGCCTCTGCTCCCCACGCGCACGCACGTAAATGCGAGGACACCTGGCACTCATGCTTGGAGCGCTCTCCAAGCATGAGCACACTCAGCGCCAGCGGGGACTCAGCCTTAGGCTGCGCTTATAGTGCCGGCGACGCGAATTCGCCCGAAAACAAAAGCATTGCCGCCGCCTATAAGCGCATGCGACGGCGACAAGCGACGGAGCGACGTCGCCATCGCCAAAACCCGCCGCCAGCAAAATTTGATTTTTATAAGCGTCACGCGACGGCCTTTTAACAAATCAAATTGCGGGAATCCCGTGATGCCGCCGACCGGTGAAACATAACTTTCGCCGGTGGCGACGGCGACGGGTGACGTCACCCATCGTGTCGCCGTCGCCATCGGCGGCACTATAGGCAAAGCCTTAGAAGTGTAGAGAGATACAGGATACATTTTTACAGTACATGTTGCAACTCTTAATTGAGTTCATCGTTACCCTGGATTACAATGCTATGCTATTTATTATTAACCTAGAAAGTAGTTCACTGAACAACCAAAGTGTCTTTAAACTGTGCGGGGAAATGTCATTTTTCGCCCATTGCCCTCTATGCAATATGATGTGAAGTAGTCGCCTTTCTATTTTTAAATGATGCAGCAAGTGGGACTCGTTCCTGGTCCGGATGTTAGTGGGATTCTGGGGAACCAAATTAAATGGCTACGTATTATCAGAAAATATTGTTGAACGGTGAGCCTCAGGCGCCAAAAAATAGATTGTAAGCTCCACGGGGCAGGGACCTCAGCCTGCAAAATGTCTCTGTAAAGCGCTGCGTACAACTAGCAGCGCTATACAAGAACATGCTATTATTATTATAATTATTATTATGGTAGATTATAAATTGACCAGTAAACATCCTCTTCAGAAACTGAATGCTTTAGTTGTTTAAAATTGCACTGCAGTTTATCAAATGCACACAACAAAAGCATTTTTCTGCAAAATGTTCGAGTTGTTGAGTTTTGCCCTCCTTCTAACCACAACAGTTATGGTTGTGTAACGGGTATTCCCTCTAGCCTGACCCACCCAATCTCATATTGGCCCGTGTGATCTAACCAGCCCCCATTACATGGTCGTGTCTGGTGGTGCACCTGTAAGCAACAGGACTCCTGAGTCTCCCGCATGATGGTATTCGGGGATTGTCAATCCAGACAGGCAGCTGAGGTTGTGTGTGCGAGTCCTACCTATATCACGTGCAGCGCCTCCACCTCATCAGGGTCTATGCGTCCGCAGGGAGAGGGTCCTGATGAGGAACTCCTTCTTGGTGGTGGATTCCACTGGAGAGTAACTTCACACTCACACTGTGGGGGTATCTTTGAACAAGACATCTTTATTGTTGCTTGGTGGGCAAGCTGCCCTTCACAGCCAGCTGTCTCAGCTCACATATTGCTCTGCTGTCCCTTTGACAGGTACGCCCTCCCAATGGAGTGGGATCCCCTTTCCCCGTAGGGAGATCACCCTTGTGCCAGGTCCCTGGACACAGTGTGGCTCCTATCCACTTAGATGTAGAAATGGACCACTAGTTACTGCACTAGTGGATCCTTCCTTCCCAACGCACTCCAACAACTCAGCAACACTAACTTTGGGCAGTGCTGTGCCTTATGTACTTCAGGAGCTGTCACAGCTCTGATGTCACTAACTGTGGACTCAGAGCTTGTAGCCACTCCCACCCATACATAGGGCACCTCACCAGGGTGTGAGGGCAAACCTCCATGATTACTGCTGGCATCCCTGTAACTTACCAGGTTTACTGCCAGCAGGGGAGACAACTGCAGACCATTTTACATGCATGGCTACAGTTGTAAATGTTTAAAGTAGCTGTACAGTAGTTACAAGAGAGTCTTCTATACAGGTGCCGCGGTCGTTATTCAAACAAATCACGGCGCCGTTTTCTTGTGCGCTGCTGAACTCCACGCGACATGAATGCGGCCAATCGCCCCAGGCACACGTGTTTATCGTGGTTGTTTTGTTTAAATTTCATGGATTGTGTGCAATTAAATGCAATGAAATGAATGAATTGTAATGTGTACAGTACTGTGCTACTGTGTCAATTTCAGGTGTTTAAAAACCAGAACACTAAAATGCCATTTTCTGCACCCGCGTCTTATGGCGGGAAGGTTGAAAGAAATCCCGCGCCATGACGTGGGTATTCCAAGGTATACACCGCGTGAAGTGTTTCAGTAACGGCCGATGCAACTGTAAGTATTATAGGATGCACATAATCTTATTTTATCTTCTCCGCCTTTTCCCCCCTCTAATTGCATTTTCTTTATTCAGATTCAATCTGGATCGATTGCTATATTTTTCAGACATTTCCTTTTCCTCTTTTTTTTGGTAATGTAGTCGATTCTGTACACTGTATTATTGTTTAGAAATATTTTTAATATTTAAAAAAAAAAAAAACCTCAATACAGCAAAGTACACGCTAAGGTGTTTGAAAGTTTATGGAGAATTGCCTTGTTCTGACACATTGTTCTATCTTTATACAGTATAAGAGTCTGTGTGGATTGATATAAATGTGCATAGTTTTGCTTGACATTTTCTTGTTCCACTGTCTACTATCATGCATTTCTGGTATTTATATTGCACAAACATGTCAGGCAAATACAATAGAAAAAACATACGGAGTTCAGAAAGACTCCCACTCTTATAAATGAGTAGTCTCCTGGTTAAAAAAAAAAGGTTAATAAAAGAAAATAATTGTGTGTTCTTTTATATAAAGTGACATTTTAACAACTCTATTTTTGGCTGCTCTGGGTAATGGAAAAAAGGGCTAATTTTTGGAAGGAATACAAAAAGGAGAAGACCTGTGCTATGCACACTGATTCTTGTTTTGTCTCTACAAGTGCTCAATAAGTGAACTCTGTCACTGCCAGATTGGTCACAGCAACAAAGCTAGATGTGAGTTTGAGGGATATTGCCCTGATCTCGGCATTGTTGCATTTTAATTACCTTATAATGAACAATATTGTGACTCCTTCACAAGAATGTTTGGATTTTATATTACAAGGACAGTTAAGTTATTACCATAGAAAGTATGTTCACCTATCAATATTCTATTTGCTTTCAAACAAACATGTTTTATTGTTACAATGTAGCATTCCAGAAATATCTTCGTATTTTTACATTTTTGGAGACATAACAAAATGGTTTTTGTTTTAAATAGTTTTGATTTGTTGCAATAACTATAAGTTTTAATGAAACATACAAAAATAAGTAAAAACACTTCTGAACATTCGTGTTAACTTAGGCTGCGTCCATAGAAGGGCAGACCGCGCTGACGCGTCCGCTGAGCGATGAGACTGCCTATAGGCAGTGATCGCGTGTATACAGCGTGCGGGTGCGTGCGCGCGGAAGCGGGAGGGGGCGCGCGATGCACGTCAAATGTCAAAACTGATTTGTCACGAAATTGTGCGGTCACGTGCTCTGTGACATCACTGGCCCACCCATAGACACGCCCCCTGGACAGCGTGCGTACGAAGGCCAGGGAAAGCACCCGCTTTCCCTCAGCCTCCACACTCCTCTGCAAGGCTGTTGTGTCTATGGACGCAGCCATAGCTGACAACACCAAGAGGCAGGTCCACAAGGCTCCATTAAGCAACTTAACGTGACATTAACTTAACCTCACATCACGTTCTGCCTTACCACATATCTTCAAAGACTAATAACGTAACATTAAGCGACATATTCTCCTGGATAGAGCATTGCGTTAACTAGAATGAGATGCAAAGGAGGTGTTCCACCTAACTGCGCATAGCCAGTAAAGGGGTTTATTCTATATCTGCAAAAGAGGTCAGTGACTTCAATGGGGAATATTGGGCGGAAATGGTGCGATTTACTGCTTTGGCGAACTGTATATAGGATAATCCCACAATTCTGTTAAGGTTAACGCAGAGATTTAGCATGATGTTAGGTCATACCTAAACATGGCGCCATTACCATCCAGATATGGGTTTTGTTAGAGAGGGATAGCCATAATTTAATAAAGTACCAATGACTTATATGCCTTCCAAAACACTCCTTGATACAGTGTGTGGAGAGATACCTGTGAACACACCTGAGATACCTGGGAAATATGCTAATATAAGTAAATGCGGACCCTCTATCTCTCGTTATTGTTTTAGGTAACGTCACGTTATGAGCTCGGACATAATAGAACTTTGTGGTTCTGGCCCCAAGTCTCAGAAATTAGAGCGCTCCTCATTAACAGTCTTTGAAATTAATAATAAAAACAGACCCAGCCTTACTGGATGATTATTATAATTTATTTATAATTCATCAACATATTCTACAGTGCATTACAATGGGGTGTAAAAACAATAATAATGACATTATTCTATTGTATGTCTTTATTTATATAGCGCCATTAATGTACATAGCGCTTCACAGTAGTAATACATGTGGTAAAATAAAATCAAATAAATAACAGATAATATAAATAGCAGATCATGGGAATAAGTGCTTTAGACATAAAAGTAACATTAAGGTCCCTGCCCCGAGGAGCTTACAGTCTAATTGGTAGGTAGGTAGAACGTACAGAGACAGTAGGAGGGACTTCTGGTAAGTGCATCTGCAGGGGGCCAAGCTTTATGTATCATGTGTTCAGAATATCCCCAGTGCTATTCATATGCTTCTTTAAGCAAGTGTGTCTTAAGGTGGGTCTTAAAGGTGGATAGAGAGGGTGCTATTCGGGTACTGAGGGGAAGGGCATTCCAGAGGTGTGGGGCAGTCATTGGGAACGGTTTAATGCGGGAGAGGGCTTTAGATACAAAGGGGGTAGAAAGAAGACATCCTTGAGAAGAACGCAAGAGTCTGGATGGTGCATAGCGAGAAATTAGGGCTGAGATGTAAGGAGGGGCAGAAGAGTGTAAAGCTTTAAAAGTGAGGAGAAGAATGGAGTGTGAGATGCGGGATTTGATCGGAAGCCAGGAGAGGGATTTCAGGAGGGGAGATGCTGAGACAGATCTAGGAAAGAGTAGAGTGATTCTGGCAGCAGCATTTAAGATAGATTGTAGGGGAGACAGGTGAGAGGCAGGAAGGCCGGACAGCAGATTATAACATATAACATAACATATAACATAAACACTGGCACAATAGGTAAGGAGAGCCCTGCTCCAAAGAGCTAACCCACCAGAAGGAAAGGAAAGCGCTCTTAACTTTATATCGGGTGATAGGTGTTGCACACATATATTGCTACACAGCAACTGGCAGCAGATGGCTAATACACTTTGCCACCAGCCTTGGCGGTTGTCTTTGGGGGAACATGATGGGCTCTACGTATCACAGGGCAAATTCTATCACAAAGTCGTTGTTTTGTCGCACATCACACTGAAATGTATCTGCACCAGGTACAGTAGCATCTATATATTAATCTTAGCTGCCCCAATGCACATCCAATATGACACATTATTTGATTAATTTTGATGTTTTTCTTCTTGTAATGATGGGTCATTTAGTTCAATCTTTTGAACAAAACATGTTAAGCTGCAACCACGTCAAGGTAAACCCTTTCAGTAGTTACCTACACCACCCAATTAATATACTGTGTCCTGTGTATTTCCTGCACTGCATAGAGAATAGAGAAATGAAAACAATGCTATAGTTAATAGCACAGAGTGCGTGATATGTACGCAGATCCTAAGGGGTTAACTTTTAGAAGCACACTTTATGTGCTGTGTGAGCTACAGTGCAGTCAAAATCAAATAATTGGCCATATTGGATGCGCATTGGGGCTTCTTAGTTTACAGCTGTATATTTGAGGCCACTTTCCCAGTAGAGCTCCAGTTGGCACAATTAAATATACAATACTGTGTGACTGGGTTTTGAGCTTCCTAACTTTGTGTATGTTTAATCTTACCTGCGTCATTTTGGGTACGTCGGTCTGTGACGAGATGAGGGATATATGCAGCGAGTGGGTGGAGTTAGGGCAGAGTTACTTTAAAACATCGGTGCAGCTCTATGTATGAAGGAATGTATGATGTGCGTTACTTGTCTTGACAGTTTTCTGCTTTTGGTTTTCTCTGTCATCTTAAAGTTAGAGTAAGTATTTAATAGCGCAGAACACTAGCACAGCAGGCACCAAATTCTACAACAGTAGAAACACTCTTAATAAATATGTTGTGTTTCAGACAGAAAACAAACGCACATTTTTTGTCACAACGGTACACACGTACCTTTTGATACATAGAGCTTGATTATATGCTGAAAAAGTCTTGCTGATGTAATGATTGTGAATAGCTGTGTAGGTGTAAATTGCAGGGGGGGGATGGGAGAGAGAGAGAGGCAGAATTTGACGTCCTGTTTGTGGTGCAGTTAAGCCCTTCCATGCTGTAATTCTAGTTCACTACAATGAGAGGTGCAGGTCCTGAGAAGGAAGTCTTCCACAGCAAGTTACTGAGAGGACCATTAGATAAACTGAAACATTATTTAGGACTCTACACATAAAACAGGCAGCTGGTTATAGAGAGAGGACGTGAATGTAATAAAACGGAAAATTGAAAGGATTAATGGTAACAAAATAGGTAAATGAGCTCACTTGTTGTTTGCATTACAACAAAACAAAAAATGTATAGAAAACGTGACTCTAAGTAAGATTGGTAAGTAAGCACGAAGCTAATGTGTGAGGCTTGTTTGTTCTGAGGCATGTGAAAGATGTTAGAATACGAGAGGTGTAGCCAAGTTTGATCTTGATTACCTGTTAGTGAGGGTGATCCTCATAGCCTTCCATCCTTACTGAGAACAGCTGGGACGGAGAACTGTCTTGTAACAATCTTCTTCTCTTAAGGTTTTGGTATGTTTATGCTTTTTCATTTTCATGGTTTGCAGTGTAAATTTTTTCTATATTACTGTGCGCTGATATTTTTGTTTTTTTTTGTACAATATTTAAATTACTGGAATAGGAAAATCCACGAGTTTAACAGACGCACAAATATAATTTTCCCCCCTTTGTTATTAAAAAAGGGGGGGGGGTTTCAAAAAAGCAGACCTGGCGAGTGACAAAGCAACCGCTTGCATGATTATACCGCTGCCCCCCAAAAAAGGATTGTACTTGTATTCTCTTAATAAATAGTAGATTTTGAATAAGGAGCTGTGTTTAATGCTCCTAAACTAGCCTTCAAATGGACCCATTTTAGAAAATGTTAATATGAGTTTCTAAACATCAACATATATTATTATGGGGGTTTAATCTACTCTCCTTTGCCCCAATAAAATATAAAGGAATGGTCATCTAGATCAACAGGAAAAGTTACTTAGTGCTTGTTTGATCATGGTATTACCATCTGGCATACATGTAACTTGCTGTTATTCTATCAATGTGTTTGTTCATCAATCTCCCTACCACATCTCAAGTTATAATGTAATATAAAACAATAAAAAAAGTACCCAGCAACTATGACCATCACCTAAAAACAAACAACTAGGACATTGATCACCGTACTACTGACACTGGAGAGCTGCTGCTGCAGCGTTTGCCACTTGAACAATGGGAAAAGGAAACAAGAGAGGAACAACTGAGCCCTTCACCTGCCCATGGATTTCACATTATTGCTGATTTGAAAACCTGAAGCTAAACCCCAGCTGTTGCATCTGTACAATGATCTGTGCCTTATAGCTCTTGATGACTACAGTTCAAGAGTACATTTTCTACCCTGTGCATGTTGTATGCCAACTTTAGATTTCACTCAACTTGGTTTCAGTTGTCAGCGACAGAGGACTCCAGACAGAAATGTGTTTTCCCATTATGCTGTGTGTGTGATACTTGGACTGAAGTCTTTGTTGCTATATTTCAGCATTTAATGAATACTGTGTTTGTTGTTTTGCTCTAGTGATAGTCCAGATATCTGGACATCTTTTTCTACATGTGCTACTCTTTCCACACCTGGAAAGGTCTTGTATTTATGTAGGATTAGAATCATATTCAATTTATATTGTACAGGTATTTAACGAAATCTGGCTTCCAAGGGAAGCATCATTGTCCCAGGTGTGGCATGTCTAACCTTCAAAGGAATGTTCAAGGGTGTTGTTGTTTTGTATCATGTGGTATCCTATTTATTTATTGTAGCTATTTGTTTTCATGAACATCCCTCTTTCTTTATGTTTTCTCTGGGGCTTAGATCTGAATGATCCGAGTATGTGATTTTATGCTGCAATTCTTCACGGAATGCAACCAAGCTCCATTATATGGTCTGAGATCTTTGGTAGCATACAATAAGTCACAACTGTTTCCTGTGATTTACATGAACATACAGATGTACAGTAACACTTATTGTTCCTGGTACTGTACCAAGATGCGAGATTGCCCCCGTGGAACACTGTGTACTCTGGTCCAGCCGATGGAAGCTTACGGAATTACATCCGTGGTAAAGTGGTGTTTTCTTCTTTTAATTTCAATTTCTATATCTGACTGCCAGATGGCACTGCACAGTGAATATCTTTGTCAATGGCTGCGGTGAGGCTATTGAATGGCACTAGAACAGTATTTAACTGAAAACTAATATTTTAATATTAAAATGGTTCGAAACACGAATATTTGTGATGTTCTGTTACTGATACTGTAGGTTTCTGTAGGTTTCATTGTAGTTTAATGCAACTGGTTTACGCTAGCTTACAAATCAGTGCCACTGCGCAAACCTTTTAAAACTATAACAAATAATACACACACAGTCCCTGCAAGTGCAAAACCGAAACCCACTATACGATATATGTATATGTATATATATATATATATATATGTAGCACTGCTTCCCCCCCTCTGGGAGATCTTGGCTAAGCTACAGGTGTTGTGCTTGTTACCTGTGAGGGTCCAGGAGATGCTGAGGGTCCGCGAAGGTAAGGGGAAACTGGGCAGGCTTTTGGTGGTCCTTCATGTTCTTTCCGTGGTGTCAGCGCTTCCAGTCACAGCAGGCTCCAGGGTACCTGGAGACAGTCCCCACCATGACAGACTTCTCTCTCATACCCCTACCCAATAGACTGTTACTTAGGCAGGGGTATTTAAAAAGGATTCTTTGTTGAGGCAGCCACTGCAGTTGATATTACAACGCATGCATCATCTTTTAAGATGGGTCCCAGACCTCTGGATGGTGCTGGCCTTATTGCAATATTGAGGCCTTGTGCTCTAACCAGATCTTGGGCTGCACACAGCTCCAGGAGGAGCTGAAGACATGTTTCAAACCCAGAAGCCTTGTCCTGTGTCCCCACTACCACCAGCGGATGACTCAGCCCTCCTGTTACCTGCAGGTATCATGCACCACCCGATCATTAATGGCCAAATCTCCCACCGGGTGTGGGAAACACTGTTACACATACTCTAGTTTATTTCACATACAGTACTTGAGGGCACCTTTTTGTATAGTCTGAGGCACACCTGGGTTACATGGTCCCTTGTTTAGGAAACACTGTACCATAGTAAGCTGTGTCATACACTCTCATTATTAAAAAGGTTTGATGAGCAAAAACACAAAGCAATGTCTCTCTCTTACTGGATCCGCTCCACTCCCAACCATGTAGTTTCTCCCCACTACAGCCTTAGGAAGCATGGGATCCCCCTCTGAACACCTCGGGCCATGCTGTCTGGTGCTGCCCCACACCGATTCTATTGTACTGCAGAGCACAGTCAGAGATTTTTCTTAATGCAAACAAAGCTATCCGCGCCTGGTGCAAATAATACCTGGTCCTACACATTGATTGTTTGGCTTATAAGGTTGCACATACAAAAGCTTGCATTACACTACAGCAAGGTTCTTAACTGCAGTCCTCAAGACCTCCCAACAAGTCAGGTTTTAAGGATATCGCCTGGACCACTGATTGAGCCACCTGTGCTGAAGCAGGGACTGATTGAGTGACCAGTGCTGAAGCAGGGATATCCTGTAAACCTGACCTGTTTGGTGGGTCTTGAGGACTGGAGTTGAGAGCCCCTGCACGTGCACACAGCTTGTACATAAAACAGTTAATACAGTACGTGAGGTTAGATATTGTAGTGCATGATACTGTATGTTCTATACTTAACCACACCTGTATGTGAAGCAGAAGACAATTCAAGAGTATTGAATTACTGGTATTGGAAACAATCCATGTAATATGTGTAGTATCTATCCTTAAACCAGGGGTAGCCAACTTCAGTCTTCGAGCAACCAACAGGTCAGGTTTTCTGGATAACCCTGCTTCAACACAGGTGGCTCAGTCTTTGATTGAGCTACTGATTAAGCCACCTGTGCTGAAGCAGGGATGTCCTGAAAACTGGACCTGTTGGTAGCTGTTGAGGACTGGAGTTACCTACCCCTGCCTTAAACAGTACAAGCAAGTACTGTACCTTTAAGAGAAAGGACTGTGGTCGACAAGATGTGACATGGCAGGCATCTTGGGAGGAGGAGTTCTAACCTGTTATTGTTACAGGCAGACATAGCTCTATGCAGCTCCTGGGGAAAATGCTAACTACCCTGTTATGTTTGTAGCACCCCTATATGATTTCTACTTACTTAAGGGATTAATGGGCCCTAGAGGGGTTCATTGTATGGGTAGCTAGAATTGCATCATCTCTATCCAACACATGGGGTAGCATGACTAGGCAGAACCTAGCCATATCCACCATCAGAAGGTACTTGGTGATGTCATTAAATAATGTTACTAATAGAATGTTATACCCCTCCCCTTGTAGCCATGGTGATTAGTGATGTCACTATGGGGTATATAAAGTGGGGATGGAACATTTTAGCTTCAGATCCCAGGAGGAAAATAAGATGTTTTAGTATTAGTGCCACTTTGTTTTCCAGCTAGGGAAGTGTTACTCCTAAAGATAGGGCCTCTCAATATGGCTCTGAGCCTGTGCCACCAACAAGAAGGAATGGACAGGTACTCCGAAGGAGGTTCCTTAAACAAGGGCCTTGGAGTATCACCTTAGAATTACTATGGGTAGGAATTTTCTTAGTTCTGTCAGAGGTGATAGAGTGTAATCTCACATGCCAGCAGGCACCCTGCCTAGGGATTCCAGTGGAGGTGTGAACAGCTATCATTCAAGCAATGGAGTGTAACTTTATAGTACTACAAAGAGATGTGCTTCTTTGGGGGATGCTGCCTGGACACCCATAAGGAAAAAGGTTTATACAGTATGCATTCCTGTTAATAAAGTTAAAAGAAAAGTTCCTGGCGCCTTTCTCTTATTGCTTACCATACCAGCCCTGCACGAATGCCAGCACCCTGAGAAACAAGGTAAATTGAGACTCTGAGCATCATCTGCACATACTGTAAATAACACCTGAATAGACATTGGATCACTTTGATGTGGGCCTCTTCTGTTGACCGAGGGCAAAAAGTGTTACGTTTTGGTATCCAACGTGGGGCTGGGTAAACAAGAGAAGATTTTTTGTTGTTTGGCTCATTTTGGAACTTTGAGCCCAAAAGTGTGTTTACAACTTTAATGTTATGGACTGTAAATATGGAGATCCGTGGCTCTCAGAATAAGCATAGCAGTGTGTAACGCTGCTGACTGCAGGACAGGATACGGACCCGCAGGGCAGAGGTCGGGAGTAGGTACAATGACCTTGGCCTGGGATCTGGAGCCTGGGATGCAGGGGAAGACAGGTCCGTTTCCAGGGAAAGTGCAGGCACAGGAAAGGGGAAGACTCAGGACACAGGAACGTACTCAGTAACTAAGAAAGATGAAGGAACAGGACTGAACCCACAGGAACGCTGCAGGGGGAACCAGACAGGAATAAGGCAGGAGCAACAGGAACAAGGCAGGAGGTAATCTGGTCCATGCAGGGGTCAAGACAAAAAGGGTCAAAGGCAGAGCAAGGCATAGAGTACTGGAGTACTTTGCATGAGCCAAGACAAGTTTCAACTGCCTGCTATTTAAAGGCCAGAGGCAGCTGCTTGCAATGAGAGGCTTACTTCCTGTCAGGGGGCTAAGGGCAGGATTTGCCAGGAAGTAAGATGGTCTCATTTGCTTCAGTGAGGATGATGTAACTTCATGGCAGCGGCCATCTTAGGTGAAGAACAGATCCCTTATAGTATCCCCCCTTCAGGATCGAACTCCAGACGATCCACTATAGGCATGGGGGAAACAACCAAGAGAGAGATCTTACCCAATGCGGCATGCAAGGCTGGGTTTCGAGCAGATTTCCATGGAGCGGTCAGAAGAGAGTCCAGGCTGCGGTCAAGGCAAGGTACTCAGAACAGGAACTATGAATTGGAACTATGAACAGGCATTAAAAACAGAACAACCTGGAAACTCACAGGAACAGAACTCCATGGTCTGGTGCTATTCGGAGGACATCCAGCCTCCTTAAAGGCAGAGTGCCAGTAACCGCAAAGACAGCCGAATCCTCAGAGAGAGCGGAAGTGAGAAGCAGCACTATATACAAAAGTAAGGGTTCTTTAGTTAAATGCTTTGACCAAAGGATTATAAGCCTGCTACCACGTCATGGTAAACCCTCTTCAGCAGGTCCTACACTACCCGCAACGGTTTTCTATACCTCTCTACTGGAGGGAGAAATGTCCCAATATCCGGGTAGCAAGAAGAGAACAAGAAGGGGTCCATGTGGGAGTCCAGGCAGGACAAAGCATGCCATAATCAGGAACAAAAAGGAAATGCAGGGATCCATGTGAGGAATATCCAGGGTTCAAGGTACTAGAAAGTGGGCGCTGGCCATGCCAAGGGCCCCATAGCGCCCCTCTGGGAGAGACCTCCGGACGATCCTAGGCGGGGGGATGGTTGATGTTCCCTACCTCTGCGGGTCCATTGCATAGCTCGTGCAATGTGTAACGCTGCTGACTGCAGGACAGGATTCGGACCTGCAGGGCAGAGGTAGGGCGTAGGTACACCGACTTTGGCCTGAGATCTGGAGCCTGGGATGCAGGGGAAGACAGGTCCAGTCCCAGGGAAGGTGCAGGCACAAGCAAGGGGAAGATTCAGGAATGGACTCAGGAATAAAAAAAAAAGCTGTGTGTGCTGTGCACGCGCATAGTAAGTGAAACTTCTTTGACTTTTGTCACAGAAATTGACTTATAACGCGCGTGCTCGGCACACATGTGTCAGTGTGTCAGTCAGTGAGTATGTATGTGTTTGTTTGTGTGTGTGTCAGTCAGTGTATGTATCTGTGCCAGTCAGTGTATGTATCTGTACCGGTCAGTGTGTGTATTTGTGTCAGTCATTGTGTGTGTGTGTGTGTGTGTCAGTGTATGTCTCTCTCTCTCTCTGTGTTGTGTGAATGTCTCTCTGTGTCGGTCAGTGAGTGTATGTGTGTCAGTCAGTGTGCGTGCGAATGTGTGTCAGTCAGTGTGTGTGCGTATGTGTGACAGTCAGTGTGCGTGCGTGTGTGTCAAAGTGTGCGTGCGTCAAAGTGTGCATGCGTCAGTGTGTGTGTGTATGTGTTTATTGGCAGCAGTACCAGCATCATGAATGTTGAGCGGGTGGGGGAGCTCACAGTGGGGGGGAAGGAATAGGCACATCATTCAGGGGCGGTGTTCGGTACATCACTGGGGTGTGCGTGCGTGTGTCAGTGTGTGTGCGTGCGTCAGAGTAAGTGTGTGTGCGTCAGAGTAAGTGTGTGTGTGTCATTGTGTGTATGTGTCAGTCAATGTATGTATGTGTCAGTCAATGTGTGTATGTCAGTGTGTGCGTGTCTGTCAGTGTGTGTGTGTCTGTCAGTGTATGTGTATCTCTCTGTGTGTACCGTATGTCTCTCTGTCTGTGTCCTGCCCCCTCTCTCCTGACTCCCCCCACCCCCGACGGAGCTGCGGACCCGGGGGGCTCAGTCTGAGTCTTCTGAGCAGATACCCCCCCACCCCCCGGCGGCGCGCTCAAGCTCCCCCCTTCCCCACAACCCAGCGGCGCGCTCAAGCTCCCCCCTTCCCCACCCCCCGGCGGCGCGCTCAAGCTCCCCCCTTCCCCACAACCCGGCGGCGCGCTCAAGCTCCCCCCTTCCCCACCCCCCGGCGGCGCGCTCAAACCACCCTATTCCCAGGCTGTTAGGAGCGGCGCCGGCCTCCCTCCTCCTGTCCATCGGCATGGCAGCGGGCGGGGAACGGCGCCGCTGCCAGCCGCTTCTGCGCATGCGTGGCGCGCGGCATGGCAGTGGGCGGGGAACGGCGCCGCTGCCAGCCGCTTCTGCGCATGCGTGGCGCGCGGCATGGCAGCGGGCGGCGGAACAGCGGCGCCGTGGCAGTTAAGAGCGGCGGCTATCGCCGCCGCATGTGAGCAACTGGGTGTGGGTGTGTGGGAGGGTGAGGGGTGTGTGGGAGGGTGAGGGGTGCGGCGGCGATTAGGAGCGGCGCCGGCGGCTATCGCCGCCGCCGCCGCCACATGTGACAGGGGGCGTGTGAGCGGAGCGGCGTCCATTACGTGACGTCACTTCCGTTTCACATTTCGCCCCCCGTCTATCCAGTTTTATCCCATCAGAGGTGCCACTAAAGAAGTTTCACTTCAACAAGGACGAAGGAACCGGACTGGAACAAATGGAACACCGCAGAGGGAACCGGACTGGAACAAGGCAGGAACAACAGGAACAAGGCAGGAGCAACAGGAACAACACAGGAGGTAATCCAATCCAGGCAGGGGTCAAGACAAACAGGGTCAAAGGCAGAGCAAGGCATAGAGTACTGGAGTACTTTGCACGAGCGAAGACAAGTTGCAACTGCTTGCAATTTAAAGGCCAGAGTCAGCTGCTGGCAATGAGAGCCAGAGAGAGGCTTACTTCCTGTCAGGGGGGTAAGGGTAGGATTTGCCAGGAAGAAAGATGGTCCTGATTGCTTCAGTGAGGAGGATGTATGTTCATGGCAGCGGCCATCTTAGGTGACAAACTGTGTGCGTTTCCCGAGGTGGTAACACTGATGTATTATTGCTGGACTGTGGGTTCGATTTTTGTCCAGCTATAATGTGTTACTGTAGAGACTGGAATGTGGTATGAAAAAGTCCAGCCAGGGGGCAAGTAATCTTCAGAGCGTTTACCAGGTTGGTGCGAAATTACTGACAAAGCATGGTTCTGGACAATTCATTTTGAAGAATAACATGCTCCTGCCCTACCAGTTTCATGGGGGGGGGATGGGGGGGAGTGGAGAGCCAAAATATGCTGTCCTACACTGTCTACCGCATCTCCCGGGACTGTGAGTGAGATGGATGTCTCCTCCCAGGGGCCTTGAGAACATCTTTTCTGAGGAGATGACCACACCCCCAATGGAACTTCAGGATGTCCCTGCTGAGAAGAAGCCGTCATCTCCAGTAGCATCTGAGGATACCTTTTTTTTTTTTAGAAAGCTCCATTACCCATGAAGAGGAGGACATGATCGCGGGGTATGGTCCTGAGACTCCAAATGACCCACATGGTCAGCTGCCACCGAGGTAAGACTGAAACTTGGTGGGAAACAGGACCCTTGACCAAAGAGGACGAAAATGAGGCCTACTGGCGACGTCTGGTTGATATGGACAATAGACTATATTTTAGTCAGTCATGTAGTACTGTAATATGGTACAGCTTTCCATCCCAAGGGGCCGCTCAAATTTTTATTGCCTGTTGCCAATGTGAGTGGATGATTATTCAAATATACTAATCATCTGTTATACCACTAACTTAAAACAGGTTCACTTCTGTAAATGTGAACTGTACTAAAAATGTTGTATTCATGAATTTTTGTGTAATTACATGATACTGCTTCTGTTCTTATGTTGCAAGTTTCTGTGACCCGTTACACAACAGTGAATATTCCTAACATATTGAGGAATGTCACATAGATGCTTCTCACTGTCTATATACAAGCAGATCAGTAAGGAAACCATCATCAATACACTTGTATGGGTATACTGTATGTATACTGCTAGTATATTTCCATAGTATATAGTGGGTATGTTGTTATTATTATATTACTATTACACCCCTAAGTGGGTGGGGTTTTAGTTATTGCACACTGTCTAGTTGATAGCAATATAATCGCTATACAGACACAGAGTGGTGCTTGTTCATTGTTCATTTATTATGTACTGTATGTCTGAAATATTGTATATGAATTATAAATGTTATGAATAAGATAGGCATAGCATTTTGATGGGTGTGACTTTGCATCCTTGCGCGTTCCAAGTTTGCAGATAACAAAAAAAGAGGATGTTGCCTGAAAAACGCTTACGCTTAATAAACAAATAACAAATAGTGTCCTATAGTGATTGAATACACACTATGCACAAAGGAGACTTATATATACAGTATGAGATAAGCAAAAATCCACGTGGGGGGAGCGAAGCACAGCCAGTCCAGGAAAAAACGATTCGGGGCTAAGCAAATGGACTAAAAAATATTATTTATTAAAGGTGTACAACATGATGGCGCAAGGATATGCTTCTGACGCGTTTCGCGCTGGAATAGTGCTTTCTCAAAAAGTATCCTAGGATACTCTAAACCTATGTTTATTGATGAATACGTTATGCTCTAAGGTTGCTGCCAGCTGTCCAGGGACGGGCCGAATATACTGATGTGTACTTACACTGGTTAATTCAGGCAGGGTTCCCTTGATAATACTGGCAGCAGGTAACCTATCAATGAGCTCTACAATCAAGATATACTCAGCTGTTTGTCCTCATTTACCTATCCCAGAATCCGTTTAAGATTTGTTATATACTACTCCAAGACCTCACACTCAGATGCACTGAATCTGGAGGAGGTTCCTCTAACAGCTTTTATATATGAGACAAGGCTGCCTAGAAATACTGACTGAACAAAATCAGAACATATTACAAAAAACAGATACAAACCAGCGACTCAAAGTAAAATTCCAGTGAATGTCCAAATGTACTAATAAATAGTATTGGAGTTCTTGTAGGGTAAACCAATCCTGTACACCTGGACTGACTTGATAGCTCCGTGGATGACGTCACGTGATATGTGTGTGTAGCCCTTTTTGTGAACCGCCTGACCCACCCAATCTCACATTGGCCCCTCGTGGTCTAACCGGTTCCTTTCCCCGCAACACACCTGCTCTAAGGGACTACTGGTAACTGCGTAGCACCTGTGGCTCCAGGAGATCTGAGCCTCCGCTAGCTGGGAGCCTGGGGAAACCCTTACCATTACCTGGTGCAGCGCCTCCACTTACCCAGGATCCCCGTTATGAAAGATAGCCCTGGGTAAGAAATACAATAACACTCATAGATATAAAACAATAACTAACACTTTACTTGAGAACATATAACACAGTACATAACATCACATAACCTGATGCTCTATCCGCATCACCTCAGCCCAATGTCTGGTGTTCCCACCCAGTGTCCTGTGATCCCCCACACCCAATGTCCCATACTCCTACGGAGGTCGTGGGTGACTGCGCAGTCACTATATGAATAGGCCTGTTGGTGCACTTATAATACAGAAGTACCTTCCGAGCACTCCGATGCTCGGGACCGCAACCCTCTTCTAAAAGGGTCAGACGTCCGTCTGATCCTATCCAGGTACTTCTCTCCGTGGACCCAAACGAGGGTCCCACCGCTTCCCGGGAACAGCAACCGAATCACGGCAACACCAACCGCATCACGGGAACAGCAACCGCCGCTATCCCTAACTAACCCTATCAGGACAGAAACCCTAACCTAGGGCCTGTCCCTGATGAACCGCAACCTGGGATGGCTTGGGGAAAACTCCTAGGGCCTGTGGAACAATAACCTGCCCCCCCTCCCCTAGCTACCCAGTCCTATCTGTCTCACTAACAACTAGCTATTAACTAGCTAACAGTCTGCAGCAGACACACAGCTCACACTGTCAGCTTGCAGACATCAAAAAACACGCTGCACACACTGCGCCCAGCACATGCAGCAACACACACAGAACGATACACACCATTCACTGGAACCCGCAGCAAATCCACTGCTCGCACGCTGTGCCTATTTGCCAGTGCGCACAGCCCTATCCGCTGTGGCACTGCCAAACTGCACCTTCCGCACCTAAGGGTAACCTCCTTATCTAGGGCCGTCCCTCTTCAGTTACCCCCTGCCCTTACCGGGAATTGGGGCCTGCCTGGGGACCTAAGGAGAACCCTTACCTGATGCAGGAGCCACGCGCTCCTTACACCCTTCCTACTCCTTCCTTCTCCTCTTCCTGACTGACTCAGCAAAGCCCGGGAAATGTATCTATATTCCCGGGCTGAGCTTCCTCCAGCCCTATTGGCCGCAAGGGAGCACCTGATGCCTGTCTCCCTATGCCTCCTGGGAATTGTAGTTCCCAGGGGGCTGCCTGAGTATTGGGGCCGCGTGCGCACTTGCCTTGCGCATGCGCGAACTCCTAATGGCCGCCTCAACCTCTCTCTTCCCTAACCTGCCCTCGCGCGATCTCTCTGGGGCCTTCCCTGCACGTTCTGCCTACTGCGCATGCGCGAGCTAACGCGCAATGGCGGCGCCCTCTGTACAAGCCGCCGGGCCGGTGGCAACGCGATCGCGGCCCTAGCGACGGCCCGATCGCGCCCCCGGCAACCGGCCTGCGCCGCAACACCTAGCGCTGCTCCCTGCACTGGCCCCCACCCTCGCGAAGTGCCGGCGGGTCCGTCGCAGCCTCCGGCGGCACCCGCTACCACACGGCACTCGCGGAGAGGGGCCAGAAAGCTCAAATTTACCTCGGGGCTACATGTGTAACACAGTTTCCCTCACCCTATGGGAGATTTGGCAGCTACTGTGTGTGTGGTGCGTTACCTGAGGCTTTCAGGAGGCCTGAACCTCCGCAGCTGGGAGCCAGGATGTACCTGATCCGTCTGGTGACAGCGCCTCCACCTGGGCGGGATATTATTTATTAAAGGTGTACAACATGATGGCGCAAGGATATGCTTCTGACGCGTTTCGCGCTGGAATAGTGCTTTCTCAAAAAGTATCCTAGGATACTCTAAACCTATGTTTGTTGATGAATACGTTATGCTCTAAGGTTGCTGCCAGCTGTCCAGGGACGGGCCGAATATACTGATGTGTACTTACACTGGTTAATTCAGGCAGGGTTCCCTTGATAATACTGGCAGCAGGTAACCTATCAATGAGCTCTACAATCAAGATATACTCAGCTGTTTGTCCTCATTTACCTATCCCAGAATCCGTTTAAGATTTGTTATATACTACTCCAAGACCTCACACTCAGATGCACTGAATCTGGAGGAGGTCCCTCTAACAGCTTTTATATATGAGACAAGGCTGCCTAGAAATACTGACTGAACAAAATCAGAACATATTACAAAAAACAGATACAAACCAGCGACTCAAAGTAAAATTCCAGTGAATGTCCAAATGTACTAATAAATAGTATTGGAGTTCTTGTAGGGTAAACCAATCCTGTACACCTGGACTGACTTGATAGCTCCGTGGATGACGTCACGTGATATGTGTGTAACACAGTTTCCCTCACCCTATGGGAGATTTGGCGGCTACTGTGTGTGTGGTGCGTTACCTGAGGCTTGCAGGAGGCCTGAACCTCCGCAGCTGGGAGCCAGGGTGTACCTGATCCGTCTGGTGACAGCGCCTCCACCTGGGCGGGATCTTAACTGTAAACAAAAATGGAAAAACAAGGGGAGCGCAAATCAGCAATGGACAATAACAGTATACAGGTAAGTAAATGTTATGAACTAATGGCTAAGAGTCAGAGATGGTGAAGTAGGATGAGTAAATTACTACAAATACTCACACGGGCCTGTGTGAGAAAATGCCTCTCGGGGCTTAACTCTGAAGGGGCATCTTTTCCTAGGGTCACACATCTTACTCCCAACTGCTGGTGGGCACACGAATCCTCAGGGTGTTCAGCCACCCCCGAAGTGGAAAAGAGGAATCAAAGGTAGGTGTCAGTATATACACAAATGTAAACTGATAGGGGGATATTAGATAATCTCCAATGAGACAATGGATGAATATATATAAATAATAACAGATACTCACACGGGCCAGTGTGAGTTAAAACCCATAAGGGTTTAACTTTAAGGAGAGTCTGCTCTTCGTTGTCCCAGCAGCAATTACTGTGCAAAAATCCCCAATGTCTCCGAGTATCCCACCGGAATAGATGGAGGGTCCGAATATGATCAGTGGTGATTTAATGGTAATAATAAAAACTTTAAAAACACATACAGTGAATCGGAGGGTGTAGACAGTCTGTGTAGGTGCTCTCCTTGTTGGCAGCTCCTCCTCTCCGGCATCTGCAGCACGCCGGAGCGTTGGAACGCAAGATGGTGTCTGGAACGCACCCCTCACTTCCTGGCTACGGAAGCCTCCGATGAACAAACACGTCAACAGCTACAGGATCGAGCAACGCTTTTCACTTGCGTCAGCAAGCTTCCTCAGGCTCTAAGATCTTAACTGTGTTTGATAACACTATCACAGGACAATATAAGAAATACACACTTGGTATAAAATAACAGTTTTACTGAACAGGCAATAACAGTAACACAATACTTACAATACATAGGCTACGCACAGCCTTACCCAAACAATGGCATATCCCTGTCCATCCACTTAGTCTACAGCCTGGTGAGTGTCCCCCAATGTACAGAGGTGCCCTGGGCACCTACCCAACCTGGTGTCCACAGTAACCAACCCACCCGGTTGTATGGGTAGGTACAATTGTATCATCTCTATCCGTCACTTTGGATAGCGTGAATAGGCATAACATAGCCACACCCACCTTCTAGAAGGTGCCAGGTGATGTAATTAAATAATGTTACTAATACAGGCAGTCCTCGTTTTACAACGCTTCGCTTTACAACGAATGGCTTATCCAACGCTATGCAATGCATACCTATATTCATTTTTACAACACCAAAATGGCTTATCCAATGCTCTTACGACGCTTTGCAACGTTGTGTATGTGTGTATATATATACACATTCACATAAACATTGTTGCAAAGCGTCGTAAGAGCGTATATATATATAATATTATACTATATAATATTATACTATCTAATATATTATTTATTTTGTTATATTATATATAATACAGTATATACACTACCGACACACTTTATCACACTGCGGCCATAAACGCAAGCCGGGAGATTTCCCGGCTTGCTAGTGGCCGCCCCTCGGCGTGCCGCGCCGGCAGCGGTAGGGAGAGCGCCCCGATCGGAGGGCGCTCTTCCGCTGCTTCGGCGCGCGCCCGTCACTCTCGGGCGCGCGCCAGGCTACTGCTGCGGCCAAGAACGGGCAAATGCTCGAATAAACTTGGCCGCAGCAGTACACTATATAATTTATGTGTGTGCTGCATATCTTATTGCCTGCATAAAATATTTAGTGTATTTTAGTGTTAAAAATGCCTTCAGGAACGGAACCTTTCATTTAAACAGTGTTCCTATGGGAAAACGTGTTTCGCTTTACAACGTTTCGCTTTACAACGCCATTTTGAGTAACGCATTGTGTCGGATAACCGAGGACTGCCTGTAGAATGTTATACCCTTCCCCTAGTAGCCATAGTGTTTAGTGATGTCACCATGGGGTATATAAAGTGAGGATTGAACATTCTAGCTTCAGATCCCAGGGGAAGTTTATATTGGCAGGCTGAGAGGTAGAGCTCAGGTGCAGAGGTTTCAGGTTCTGGAATGTTCCCTGAGAGAGCTAGCAGAGTAGCAGAAGTCCCGGTGGATAAGCATGGATACTGCAGGCTAGAACATGACATTGAGAGAGCTAGCAGAGTAGCAGCAGTCCCAGGGATAAGCATGGATACTGCAGGCTAGAACATGACAGTAAGAGATGTACCACTTTGGGGATGCTGCTTGAGCACCCCTAAGTAAGACGTTTATATGTGTTCCTGTAAATAGAGTTAAAAGAACTGAACCAAAACTGAAATTAAATGGAGGCAAGACTCAGGGACCAATATTGTAGAAGAAGCAAGCAAGAACCATTGCAATTAAACCCCAGGAAAGCTGGTTCTGCACAAAGTACAGCCTTGTGAAAGTGCTTAGATGTTATTATACTGCGATTAATGCAGGTATATATATATATTTTTCACAGCAAACATGAGCAGCCATATTAATTATCTCCTTTTCTTTCAAAATTGCAGATGCAAAGACAAGGTCCATGAACAATGGACCAACCACAATTCACAGCGGACCCAGCTCACGCAACCTCCGACAGAGGTCACCTCCCCTATCATCAACCTCAAGCCCCTCACACCCAGTTCACCACCCCAATAACCCAGTGCACCCCACTCTACATCCAGCACACCTGATGAAAACATGATTTTTTTAAAAGAAATACAGCTTATTGCTTAATTATGTTGGGATGCTACTCAGTAGTGTAGAACTGGAGTAGTTTGGGTATGCCCTTTATTAAGTGATGTTGTTGATTTCATGCAATGCTGTACCGATGCCTTGTTTTGCAGACTCTCCACTTCAACACCTTGTTCATGTAGAAACCACATCCAGAGACACAGAACATCAACATTGTATCATTAAGGTAACAACTACCTTTTTGGTATCTCCTTGCTTTGTAGTTCCTGCAAGCATGCGCACTAATTCAATGAAACACATATGTGTTCCATTCATTAGGCATAAATCACGCATGCACAATAATGGAATTAGTATACGTATGTGTAATATACATTATACATACAGTAGAACGTGAATGCACAGTGTTGTTCCGGCACAGCAACAGTGTTTAATTAATGCATCTATTTCCTTGATTATCTTACAGGTGTACAGGAGACAGTCAAATAGCAAGTTGGTTGAAGAAGATTGTACTTAAAAAAATATATATTTGTCATTTACAAACTGCCACTTCCTCTGCAACAAATGCAGACTCCGTTACAAAGGCCTTGCCCATCCCTAGATGGCCACCACAATGAACCAGTCACAATAGCTTTGCCCATCCCAAGATGGCCACCACACTTCAGAGAAAGACTCAGATCTCAGTGAGCACCACTCAGAGGTCAGAATGTAAATCCCTGCTACAGAGCTTTACAGCAGTAATACATGTGACATAATAGGATTAAGTGCTTCAAACATAAAAGCAAACATTAGGAAAGGAGTCCTTGTCTGAAGATCTTACAATCTAATTGGTAAGTAGGAAGAATTTACAGAGACAGTAGGAGAGTGTTCTGGTAAGTGCGTATGCAAGGGGTCATGGTAAATGCATATGAGATGTACAGTACTAGCCAAGGGAGCTACACAAATACTTAATTAAAGAGGTGTATTTTAAGATAAACAAGATAAGGATTTTGAGTGTGGTGCTCAAAGAGACCAGAAAGAGTTGAGATGGTATCAGTCTGTATGTTATATGCTCTAGATGGTAGTAATTAATAAATGGCCAATATGGAGGGACAAACAGTGAAACACCTAACCAAATAGGTCATCTCAAAACCATGTGTTGGATCACTGATATAAATGAAATACAGAGTGGATACAAAATACAGTTAGAATGTCAGGTACAGAAATCACATGCAACTCCCGGGCTGAAGAAGTCCAAATTCAGGTCTAAATCTGAACAAAACATATTCCTTGTAGTGGGTTCAATACCAGCCTTATAAATGGTGAAGATTTTTCGATCCCGGGTTCCTACAGTTGCTGCCTCCAAGTGAGAGCTCCTCCACTCCCAGAGTAAAGCTAATAGAGGTCTGTAGGGGATACGCAAACAGAGACGTCCCAATAGTGCAGACTGTGCCAAAATCTTTAATAAACACAAGGCATGGCGCGAGTATTTATAGCAGATGTTTCCTACTGTTTCTAATTTATTCATAGTTCGTTTTAAATACTGTCCATTTAAAAAAATCTACCACATATTACCTGATAATATCATGGACCAATAGGATAAACCTTACAATATGAGTGTACCGTCTACAAGTGGCAGAAATTTACAATTACAACATGCAAAAAGCCTATAATTAGGAACGCAAAAAACAATCAACAACAACATTAAGTGAATGAATAAATTAAGAAAAGAAACAAAGATGGACTCCTACATCCCATGGAGATACGGTAGGATTAAACTGATGTCATCTGTACAAATAAAATAACAATCGATAACATTCATAGTGTAGCCAGGACACCCATCTTACCTGGTTGCGCAGCATGGTCACGTGCACCGCCGAAGATTGCGACGGCTGCTTCCAAGGGTGGGAGCCGGAGCAGGGAGCCGCGCGTCTTTCCCTGCTTATGGCCGGTTGCCGGGGACGCGATCGGGCCATTGCTAAGGCCGCGGTCACGTCGCTAGGGTCCCGGCGGCCGGTGAGTAGGGCGCCGCCATTCCACAGCACTCGCGCATGTGCAGGAAAGGCACTGGAGGCAGTGAGAGTCGCGCAAGTACCGGAGCAGAATAGGGAACAGTCAGGCAGCCCTAGGGAGCTCGCGCATGCGTAGAAGGGAGATAACAAAAGCCCGCGAAGCCCTAGGCCATTAGGGAAGGCTCTTGAAGGGGACTACAAGTCCCATGAGCCTCAGCAGCGCCCCACGTGACGCCAGGGAGCCACTAGGGTTGAAGAATCTCCCTGGAGAGGAGATTGATACATTTTCGCGCCAGAGAGCACGTCACTTCTCCCAATTCTATCCAAAGTCATGGAAAAATGTGTCCACTCCCAATTAAGCGATTTCTATACCAAGACAAATTTCCCTAGCCAATTCCAATCTAGCTTTCATCCCAAACACTCCACCGTAACTACCCTGCTAAAAGTTTGCAATGAAATCCAGTGTGGAATGGAACGGGGACAACTCACTGGTGCAGTATTTTGCAAAGGCTTTTGACACAGTTGATCATGCTATCCTGCTTAACAACCTCCAGAGATCTGGAATAGGGAAGCATGCTTTAAACTGGTTTCAGTCCTACCTATCAGGAAGATCCCAACATGTGTCCTTCTCAGGCTCTAACTCCAACCCCCTGGATATCACCTGTGGTGTCCCGCAAGGCTCTGTTCTGGGGCTTCTACTCTTCTCAGTGTTGATCTTCCCACAGCTTGTAAGGAAGCCTCAATACACATGTATGCAGACGACACAATCCTATATGCACACAGCCATAGCCTCTCTGACCTTCAACACATACTTCAGTCTGACTTTTTGAGACTCGAAAACTGGATTTCCGAAAACAAACTGTTTTAAAAAACTCACAAGACTGTAACAATGGTATTTGGAACCAAGACTACATTTTTAAAGCTTCCAGTGACTGAGCTCCTGATCAGAACCAATGCTAACACCACCGTAACCCCTGTCACTAGTTTTAAATACCTGGGCTTATGGTTTGACTCCCACTTAACATTTGGGATGCACATTGATACCCTGACAACCAAGACCTATGCCAAACTAGGGGTACTTTACAGGAACAAATCCTCCCTAAGTCTCCTGGTCAGAAAGCGTATCGCACAGCAGATGCTAATGCCAATTATTGACTATGGAGACATAGTATATGGCTCGGCACCTCAAACCCACCTTAGCAAACTTGACACCCTCTACAATTCAATTTGTCGTTTTGTTCTCCAATGCAACTACAACACACATCACTGCGATATGCTCAAAGATCTAGATTGGTCATCACTAGAGTCTAGGCACAAAGTTCACCTTTCCTGTCTTGCCTTTAAATTCTTCATGGGCAAGCTACCCATCTATCTGAACAAGCTCCTCACCCCTACCACATGCAGCACTTATCACCTGAGATCAGACTCCAAAAGACTGTTCATGGTCCCAAAGCTCAACAAAGTATCCGGACGTTCCTCCTTCTCCTACCGTGCACCCCAAAACTGGAACAACCTACCAGAGACTCTCACATCCAGCACCAGTTTAAGTTCTTTCAAATCTAAGGCTGTCTCACATTTTAATCTGGTCTGTAACTGTTTCATACGCCCATAATATATATTTTCTTTAACTGTGCACGCAATGTCTTGTACTGTATATAATGTATACCCTGTTCATTTATGTAACTGTATTTGTAACCAAGTATTATTTGTTTTACTCTGTGCCCAGGACATACTTGAAAACGAGAGGTAACTCTCAATGTATTACTTCCTGTTAAATATTTTATAAATAAATAAATAAATAAATCATCCATACACTTGTATGGGTATACTGTATGTATACTGCTAGTATATTTCCATAGTATATAGTGGTTATGTTGTTATTATTATATTACTATTACACCCCTAAGTGGGTGGGGTTTTAGTAATTGCACACTGTCTAGTTGATAGCAATATAATCGCTATACAGACACAGAGTGGTGCGTGTTCATTGTTCATTTATTATGTACTGTATGTCTGAAATATTGTATATGAATTATAAATGTTATGAATAAGATAGGCATAGCATTTTGATGGGTGTGACTTTGCATCCTTGCGCGTTCCAAGTTTGCACAAAAAAAGAGGATGTTGCCTGAAAAACGCTTACGCTTAATAAACAAATAACAAATAGTGTCCTATAGTGATTGAATACACACTATGCACAAAGGAGACTTATATATACAGTATGAGACAAGCAAAAATTATGCTCTAAGGTTGCTGCCAGCTGTCCAGAGACGGGCCGAATATACTGATGTGTACTTACACTGGTTAATTCAGGCAGGGTTCCCTTGATAATACTGGCAGCAGGTAACCTATCATTGAGCTCTACAATCAAGATATACTCAGCTGTTTGTCCTCATTTACCTATCCCAGAATCCGTTTAAGATTTGTTATATACTACTCCAAGACCTCACACTCAGATGCACTGAATCTGGAGGAGGTTCCTCTAACAGCTTTTATATATGAGACATGGCTGCCTAGAAATACTGACTGAACAAAATCAGAACATATTACAAAAAACAGATACAAACCAGCGACTCAAAGTAAAATTCCAGTGAATGTCCAAATGTACTAATAAATAGTATTGGAGTTCTTGTAGGGTAAACCAATCCTGTACACCTGGACTGACTTGATAGCTCCGTGGATGACGTCACGTGATATGTGTGTAACACAGTTTCCCTCACCCTATGGGAGATTTGGCGGCTACTGTGTGTGTGGTGCGTTACCTGAGGCTTGCAGGAGGCCTGAACCTCCGCAGCTGGGAGCCAGGGTGTACCTGATCCGTCTGGTGACAGCGCCTCCACCTGGGCGGGATCTTAACTGTAAACAAAAATGGAAAAACAAGGGGAGCTCAAATCAGCAATGGACAATAACAGTATACAGGTAAGTAAATGTGATGAACTAATGGCTAAGAGTCAGAGATGATGAAGTAGGATGAGTAAATTACTACAAATACTCACACGGGCCTGTGTGAGAAAATGCCTCTCGGGGCTTAACTCTGAAGGGGCATCTTTTCCTAGGGTCACACATCTTACTCCCAACTGCTGGTGGGCACACGAATCCTCAGGGTGTTCAGCCACCCCCGAAGTGGAAAAGAGGAATCAAAGGTAGGTGTCAGTATATACACAAATGTAAACTGATAGGGGGATATTAGATAATCTCCAAGGAGACAATGGATGAATATATATAAATAATAACAGATACTCACACGGGCCAGTGTGAGTTAAAACCCATAAGGGTTTAACTTTAAGGAGAGTCTGCTCTTCGTTGTCCCAGCAGCAATTACTGTGCAAAAATCCCCAATGTCTCCGAGTATCCCACCGGAATAGATGGAGGGTCCGAATATGATCAGTGGTGATTTAATGGTAATAATAAAAACTTTAAAAACACATACAGTGAATCGGAGGGTGTAGACAGTCTGTGTAGGTGCTCTCCTTGTTGGCAGCTCCTCCTCTCCGGCATCTGCAGCACGCCGGAGCGTTGGAACGCAAGATGGTGTCTGGAAAGCACCCCTCACTTCCTGGCTATGGAAGCCTTCGATGAACAAACACGTCAATAGCTATAGGATCGAGCAACGCGTTTCACTTGCGTCAGCAAGCTTCCTCAGGCTTAAGATCTTAACTGTGTTTGATAACACTGTCACAGGACAATATAAGAAATACACACTTGTTATAAGATAACAGTTTTACTGAACAGGCAATAACAGTAACACAATACTTATAATACATAGGCTACGCACAGCCTTACCCAAACAATGGCATATCCCTGTCCATCCACTTAGTCTACAGCCTGGTGAGTGTCCCCCAATGTACAGAGGTGCCCTGGGCACCTACCCAACCTGGTGTTCACAGTAACCCACCCGGTTGTATGGGTAGGTACAATTGTATCATCTCTATCCGTCACTTTGGATAGCGTGAATAGGCATAACATAGCCACACCCACCTTCTAGAAGGTGCCAGGTGATGTAATTAAATAATGTTACTAATACAGGCAGTCCTCGTTTTACAACGCTTCGCTTTACAACGAATGGCTTATCCAACGCTATGCAATGCATATCTATATTCATTTTTACAACGCCAAAATGGCTTATCCAATGCTCTTACGACGCTTTGCAATGTTGTGTATGTGTGTATATATATACACATTCACATAAACATTGTTGCAAAGCGTCGTAAGAGCGTATATATATAATATTATACTATATAATATTATACTATCTAATATATTATTTATTTTGTTA
The DNA here is from genome assembly GCF_040206685.1 of Ascaphus truei. Lineage (NCBI taxonomy): Eukaryota > Metazoa > Chordata > Amphibia > Anura > Ascaphidae > Ascaphus > Ascaphus truei. The sequence continues at coordinate 24,068 of NW_027454221.1, read as the reverse complement.
TATTATATATATATATAATACAGTATATACACTATATAATTTATGTGTGTGCTGCATATCTTATTGCCTGCATAAAATATTTGGTGTATTTTAGTGTTAAAAATGCCTTCAGGAACGGAACCTTTCATTTAAACAGTGTTCCTATGGGAAAACGTGTTTCGCTTTACAACGTTTCGCTTTACAACGCCATTTTGAGTAACGCATTGTGTCGGATAACCGAGGACTGCCTGTAGAATGTTATACCCTTCCCCTAGTAGCCATAGTGTTTAGTGATGTCACCATGGGGTATATAAAGTGAGGATGGAACATTCTAGCTTCAGATCCCAGGGGAAGTTTATATTGGCAGGCTGAGAGGTAGAGCTCAGGTGCAGAGGTTTCAGGTTCTGGAATGTTCCCTGAGAGAGCTAGCAGAGTAGCAGAAGTCCCGGTGGATAAGCATGGATACTGCAGGCTAGAACATGACATTGAGAGAGCTAGCAGAGTAGCAGCAGTCCCAGGGATAAGCATGGATACTGCAGGCTAGAACATGACAGTAAGAGATGTACCACTTTGGGGATGCTGCTTGAGCACCCCTAAGTAAGAAGTTTATATGTGTTCCTGTAAATAGAGTTAAAAGAACTGAACCAAAACTGAAATTAAATGGAGGCAAGACTCAGGGACCAATATTGTAGAAGAAGCAAGCAAGAACCATTGCAATTAAACCCCAGGAAAGCTGGTTCTGCACAAAGTACAGCCTTGTGAAAGTGCTTAGATGTTATTATACTGCGATTAATGCAGGTATATATATTTTTTTTCACAGCAAACATGAGCAGCCATATTAATTATCTCCTTTTCTTTCAAAATTGCAGATGCAAAGACAAGGTCCATGAACAATGGACCAACCACAATTCACAGCGGACCCAGCTCACGCAACCTCCGACAGAGGTCACCTCCCCTATCATCAACCTCAAGCCCCTCACACCCAGTTCACCACCCCAATAACCCAGTGCACCCCACTCTACATCCAGCACACCTGATGAAAACATGATTTTTTAAAAAGAAATACAGCTTATTGCTTAATTATGTTGGGATGCTACTCAGTAGTGTAGAACTGGAGTAGTTTGGGTATGCCCTTTATTAAGTGATGTTGTTGATTTCATGCAATGCTGTACCGATGCCTTGTTTTGCAGACTCTCCACTTCAACACCTTGTTCATGTAGAAACCACATCCAGAGACACAGAACATCAACATTATATCATTAAGGTAACAACTACCTTTTTGGTATCTCCTTGCTTTGTAGTTCCTGCAAGCATGCGCACTAATTCAATGAAACACATATGTGTTCCATTCATTAGGCATAAATCACGCATGCACAATAATGGAATTAGAATACGTATGTGTTACATACATTATACATACAGTAGAACGTGAATGCACAGTGTTGTTCCGGCACAGCAACAGTGTTTAATTAATGCATCTATTTCCTTGATTATCTTACAGGTGTACAGGAGACAGTCAAATAGCAAGTTGGTTGAAGAAGATTGTACTTAAAAAAATATATATTTGTTATTTACAAACTGCCACTTCCTCTGCAACAAATGCAGACTCCGTTACAAAGGCCTTGCCCATCCCTAGATGGCCACCACAATGAACCAGTCACAAGAGCTTTGCCCATCCCAAGATGGCCACCACACTTCAGAGAAAGACTCAGATCTCAGTGAGCACCACTCAGAGGTCAGAATGTAAATCCCTGCTACAGAGCTTTACAGCAGTAATACATGTGACATAATAGGATTAAGTTCTTCAAACATAAAAGCAAACATTAGGAAAGGAGTCCTTGTCTGAAGATCTTACAATCTAATTGGTAAGTAGGAAGAACTTACAGAGACAGTAGGAGAGTGTTCTGGTAAGTGCGTATGCAAGGGGTCATGGTAAATGCATATGAGATGTACAGTACTAGCCAAGGGAGCTACACAAATACTTAATTAAATAGGTGTATTTTAAGATAAACAAGATAAGGATTTTGAGTGTGGTGCTCAAACAGACCAGAAAGAGTTGAGATGGTATCAGTCTGTATGTTATATGCTCTAGATGGTAGTAATTAATAAATGGCCAATATGGAGGGACAAATAGTGAAACACCTAACCAAATAGGTCATCTCAAAACCATGTGTTGGATCACTGATATAAATGAAATACAGAGTGGATACAAAATACAGTTAGAATGTCAGGTACAGAAATCACATGCAACTCCCGGGCTGAAGAAGTCCAAATTCAGGTCTAAATCTGAACAAAACATATTTCTTGTAGTGGGTTCAATACCAGCCTTATAAATGGTGAAGATTTTTCGATCCCGGGTTCCTACAGTTGCTGCCTCCAAGTCAGAGCTCCTCCACTCCCAGAGTAAAGCTAATAGAGGTCTGTAGGGGATACGCAAACAGAGACGTCCCAATAGTGCAGACTGTGCCAAAATCTTTAATAAACAAAAGGCATGGCGCGAGTATTTATAGCAGCTGTTTCCTACTGTTTCTAATTTATTCATAGTTCGTTTTAAATACTGTCCATTTAAAAAAATCTACCACATATTACCTGATAATATCATGGACCAATAGGATAAACCTTACAATATGAGTGTACCGTCTACAAGTGGCTGAAATTTACAATTACAACATGCAAAAAGCCTATAATTAGGAACGAAAAAAACAATCAACGACAACATTAAGTGAATGAATAAATTAAGAAAAGAAACAAAGATGGACTCCTACATCCCACGGAGATACGGTAGGATTAAACTGATGTCATCTGTACAAATAAAATAACAATCGATAACATTCATAGTGTAGCCAGGTCACCCATCTTACCTGGTTGCGCAGCATGGTCACGTGCACCGTCGAAGATTGCGACGGCTGCTTCCAAGGGTGGGGGCCGGAGCAGGGAGCCGCGCGTCTTCCCCTGCTTATGGCCGGTTGCCGGGGACGCGATCGGGCCGTTGCTAAGGCCGCGGTCGCGTCGCTAGGGTCCCGGCGGCCGGTGAGTAGGGCGCCGCCATTCCACAGCAGTCGCGCATGTGCAGGAAAGGCACTGGAGGCAGTGAGAGTCGCGTGAGTACCGGAGCAGAATAGGGAACAGTCAGGCAGCCCTAGGGAGCTCGCGCATGCGCAGAAGGGAGCTAACAAAAGCCCGCGAAGCCCTATGCCGTTAGGGAAGGCTCTTGAAGGGGACTACAAGTCCCATGAGCCTCAGCAGCGCCCCACGTGACGCCAGGGAGCCAATAGGGTTGAAGAATCTCCCTGGAGAGGAGATTGATACATTTTCGCGCCAGAGAGCACGTTGGCAGTTGGTGACCGGAGCAGCTAGGGGAAGGAGGTAGGGTGCAGGAGTCAGTGACTCTCTGCACTAGGCCAGCAATTCCCCTAGGCCCCAGATAGCCCTGAGTCATCTTAAGTAAGTATTGTAGGGACAGGCCCTAAGTTAGGGATCTGCCCCATTAGCTACTTAATAGTAAGGGATAGAGAATACGGTGTGTCTTGCTGAGCGAGCTGGACTATTATCAGGGTGGGATCGCCCCTGACGGATCATCCTGTGGTGGATCCGGATATCGTGCAGGAGTTCGCCTGGATCCTTTGCGAAGTCCGTTGCAGGTCCGAGCACTGGAGTGCTCGGCAGGTATCCCTTAACCTCACGTGCACCAACAAGGCCTACCAACAGACATAGTGGCTGCGCAGTCACACACACACACACTGGTTTATGACTTGGGGGTGCGAGACATTGGGTTGGGGTTACTGGACACGGGGAGGGGTCTCTTTGTACAAGCGTTAGCGTCCGCTGTGGCGCATAAGGTATTGGCGTCCGCCGTGATGCATAAAGTGTTGGCGTCCGCCGTGGCGCAGGGGTAGAGTGGTGTGATACGCTGTGATTAGTGTCTTCTCTAGAGAGGGACGCGTGTTATATGAAGTGTGATATATCTGTGTTTATTGTGTTCTCAACTAAAAGCTCTTCGGTTATCTCACATACGTGTACATGGTTATTGTGATTGTCCTGCGAGGAACCAATCCCCCTCTGGTGGGAGCCCTCGCAGGTGGAGGCGCTGCATCGAGTAAGTGGTTACTCATTAGTATCATAATTGCCCCAGGTTTCCCGTGGCGGAAGCTCAGACCTCCTGTGAGCCAGCAGGTAACGCACCGCACACATGGTAACAATATATGTTCTCCGCCCTATAGTATAATCTGCGATAAGGTGGGGGAACACCCGTTACAATAGTAACATGACTATGAAGGAAATCAGACTCTATACAGTGCATGGTATTAATCAAAAACTCAAGACAACAGAATAACAACAAACTCAATTGTATATAAACAAGTATTTTAAGATAGGTCTTAACGGTAGAGAGAGAGAGAAACACAGAGGGAGAGTTACCCATGTAATTTTTAGAGTGGCATGTAGTTGCTCTATATCTAGGGTATCAAGGAAACCTGTTAGGATTGAGGTTTACCTTGGCAATATGTCAGGTTTTTTGTTTTTGTGTGCAAAAGATTTAACTAAAAACTTCTAATAGCCCTTGTATTATATTAACTATATACATAAAATTCTAGCTGGAGTTGGGAGGACATTACCAACTACATCCAGTTCTGACGTGGGAAGACAGTGGAATGTTATCTCATACACACAAGACATTGTGCACCATACAAATAGAGGAGGCATTGTAAAAGTAAGTACTGGATAGACAAGGAAAATATAAGACAAACAGAGGAAGGGTGTGTTTATTTTAAATATTACAAACCCTCTTTGTAAAATGCTTGTAGATGGAACTCATGGATTATGTAATATCCAAAGTTTGGATAGAGCAATATTCTGGTTACACACACCCACCTGTATATTATTTAGTTCATACCAGGGCTGTATATTCAAATGTATCGTCGTCAAAAAACAATGAACGGAATCAAGTAGTATTAATCTTTCTGATCTCACAATATTTTTGTGAAACCCTCCAGTCACAGGAGGAATAAATACACAATCTCACCTACATATTCTTATATATCTATAAAGAGAGGAATATCTAATATATACTGTAAATTGTGCTCACATCATAAAAACACAGAAAGACCTGCAACAAAGTATTATTTATTAGAGACGTGAGAAACGTTCGCTCAAACGTTTTACCCAAAAATGTTCAGATGAAATTGTCCTTATCCCAAAAAAAGTTCTGATGAAGTGGGAAAGTCCTGCAGTATTTAGTAGAGGAGCCATTGAATCATTTATGGGATTCAGAGTCCTTTATGGCCTCTCTTTGATTTGTCATTCAAATTCCGTGCTGTCTGCTATAAAACCATTTTATTCCCCAGACTCTATTCTGTAATGTCCGTTTGTAAAACAAATTGTGAGAAGCGAGAAAGAAACATATTTAAGCGAAACATTTTATTTTTTTTATGAGACACAGAATGGAACATAAGTTGGTACATATAACATCTCATATTCCCGAGGTTTAGATAAGAATATGGGCAGTACGCCCAGACTTTTGTTCTGTTTTTATTCTTTTTTATAATGCGCAACTTTCGGCTTTTTAATCTTATTACTGCCTAATAGTCCATGAATAGGTTAATTTAGTAGCTACACTAGGAAATAACTATTTGAATCCTGTTTGAGAATAGATGTGCCAGAACAAACACATAGCCCAAGTCTGTTCTCAACTTTTTACCTGTCCTTGCCTGAATTTGCCTGACGCTTATTGTAACAGCCTCTGAAAGAATACTTCATTTGGAACTGCAAGAAACCTGTGTTAGACTAATTCATTGGGACCAAAAAATCTGTATTTTCACACATTTGGAAGGTTTTTTTCCCCCAGCAATTTACATATTTATCTCCATATAAAGTAATTTATATTTTACGTGGAGAGGTACCTGTGAACACACCTGAGATACATGGAAAATATACCCATTTACATTATTTGAATATATTTTGTAAATGTATAAATGAGCTTATTCCCCAGATCGCCGGACTGTTCAAAGGTATTACTCCATTTTTTATGGCTCTCTTCTACGCCTCAATCCCCCTACCAGCACACACTCTCTCTTTCTACTCCCCCTCCCAGCACTCACTCCCTCTTTCTACTCCCCCTCCCTTTCTCTATCCCCCCTTCCACGTCTCTGTCTCGCTATCATTCCCCACTTTCTCTCTCTCTCTCTCTCTCTCTCGTTCCTCTCTCGATCTCTCGTTCCTCTCTCGTTCCTCTCTCTCTCGCTCTGTCTCTCTCTCTCTGTCTCTCTCTCTGTCTCTCTCTCTCTCTGTCTCTCTCTCTCTCCCACTTTGTCTCTCTCTCTCTCTCCCACTTTGTCTCTCTCTCTCCCACTTTGTCTCTCTCTCTCCCACTTTGTCTCTCTCAACATATTTCAGGGTATGGAAAAATATTTTTAAAAATTGGCACATCTCTATTATTTATCTTATCCACATTATTATTAATTTAATGCAATAAGAATTTAAAATGTGGAGCTAAAATATAACTTTTTCTGAAGAGATTGAAAGACATTTCTTTTGCTAAGAATCAGTACTGTATGTAGGTAAATATTTAGTAATGTAGCTTTAGGTCCCATGCAAGTTTCCTATTTATTGTTTGGTGGGGTCTTCAATGTACAGCAATACATGTACAGCACACGGTAGCACTATTCACTTCCCCATTATAAACTGCTGCAAGTGGGACCTGCAACTCAATCATTACTAGTATTGCCTTTATGGTTTCTGGAGTTTGAATTGTGTACATTTGGTATCATGAACATGTTGCCTTCTACAATTAAAATTGATTTATGCAAGTGCTGGAAAGAAATTGTACACATTGTTATGTTAAAAAGAAATAAAAACTGACTTATTTTAAAATTGGTGTATTCTGAAAAAAAGCAATTGATATCATTACAGGCCAGCAGCTCCTCAATAAGTTAGACTGTTCACAGACACTACTGTTTTTTTAGATGCTGTCCCTAAACAAGATGAATATAAAATATTTACTTTGGAAAGGTTGATGTCTGTTTTACTTTCTTGTCACTCTAGCTCAGGCACTTCCGCTTGCAGCTTGCTAGCCAAATTCAGTCTGCAAAGGCCTTAATGTCTACTCAAGCTAATTTCATTGCAATTACTCAGGCAACCATGTATGCAATCACCTTATACTCATTTTTTGCCCAATCCCTTTGGAAAACAAATTTCTGTACCTGATAATCTATTTATTATAGGTGGTGTCATGAGTAAGATGAGTTGGGGTGCAACTGGCCCCTGAAAAAAAAGTGGTGCTCTCTCCTGCTGCCCCTCTCCACCCCCAATTCAAGTTTCTCACTGACAGAAGGGGTCCAGTCCTCCATGCTACGCCTCACTAAATGAAGTGGAAAAGGGGAGGGATGGGCTTGAAGGGAGAGGAGAAAGTAAAGGATCTAGAAGAGGATGAGTGAGGATGGGCTGGAGGAGAAGAGAAGAGAGGAAGAGGGGAGAGTCTGGAAGATGCGGGAGAACACCTGTGGTAACTGAACCACAGAGACATAGACAAACCTGTATCCCAGTAACTGGGCATACAGTAGCCAAAATCCCTCTTTCCTTTATACCCAGGGAAACTTTGGAAATATATGTAATACAGCCACATTGATTTGACCAGTTAATATTCCAACATTATGTGCCTTTTCACCGTTATGCCCAGTGGGACAAAAATGTCAACTTTTTGGGCTCCAGTGGTAAAGAGCCTACACAAAACAATTTGAGGAGAACTATTTCAGATGCACTTTGGAAGCAGTATAAATACAGTACAGCAGAATCCAAGAACATCAAAGACACTATTAATGGACTATTATGGCATCTGATGACGATGGGCTGGAGTAATCAGTGACTGAAACTGATGAAAACATGACATTTTTAATAAATACAGTTTTGTCTAATTATGTCAAGGGGTGAAATGAAGTAGTTTTCAATTGGAGTAGTTTTGGAGCTCTTTTTTTAAGTAATGTTGTTGTTTTCATGCAATGGTTCTCTGGTGCCATTCTTTTAATCATTGTTTGCATTCTTGTGTTGCAGATTGTCAATGTTTCTCAACATCTACACATTTGTGTAGAAACTACATTCAGTGACACAGAATATCACAATTGGAGAATTAAGGTAACAACTGCATTTTTGGCATTTCTTTGCATTATATCTCTTTCACGCATGCACATTAATTTGATTAAAAACATACAGAATGTATTCCATCCAGTAGGTATAGAGTGTGCAAGTGCAGTAATTGAATGGAATGCATGTGCATTTTATTCAGTTGGCTGAGCGCATGCGCACAAATTAAATGGAATGCAAAGGCGTTCCATACAGTATACATAGAGCGCATATGCAGTGGTATTCCAACAAAGCAGCACAATGTTTAATTAAGGCATCTATTTCTTCTTAATTATCTTACAGGTGAAACTGTACAAGAACAGCCTGGGCATGTTGATGGAAGAAGTTTCCTCCCCCACCCCCCAAGACTTTGTTATTTCACACTTGGTTTTGCACGGTCACAGGAACAGTAAGTCTTGCTACATCTGTATATCAACGAGGAGGGAGAAAGATGGAAGAAACAAGAAGGTCTGAACACACCTCTACTTATCCACTTGAAAATGCACACATATTTATGTGGTTACTAAAGGCCTTGAATATAATGGGTCTCTCTCTTCTCTTTGCAGAACCCAGAGGAAGACTAACTCCTGCTGTAACACATTGGGTGTACTGCAGACCCTCACAGACATGACCCACAACCTAAATCTTGGACGGTGGTCCGAAGTTCAACCGGAAGTAGCATTGGCGTGCACATTGCAGAGTGTTGTGTTTACTGCATTTCCATAATGGGCATTTGTTTTGTCATTTGATATTGGATCTTGAAGTTTGTATAATGTTTTCATTTGATTAAACCATGCTATTCTACGTATCTGTTTTTTTCTCCTATTTATATAATTACTGCGAAGTGAAGAGCGAGAGATCTATTATATTCAAGGCCTTTATTTCCCACATACATTTTAGTGCATTTCCAAGTGGAAAAGTAGAGATGTGTTTAGTCCTTCGAAGTCTTTACAATCTTTTTTTCTTCCATCTCTTTCTCCCTGGGTTGCGCTTCTTGTTTTGGAGAGATTTGCTGTGATTGCCTGCAGGAGGGTCAAGAAGGAACAGCACATTTAAGGGACCATAAGAAATCTACGAAGGAACTACTAGATCTCATGAGTTAACTTTTTTCCTCTGTATGCATATCATTACATATTATTCACTAATATCACAAATATTTTATATCACTAGAACGTTTCAAATTATTATTATTATACTACTATATATTCACTTTTTCACCAATTTTTATTCTAATGTGCTCAATTTTCTTCACCATTATACACTTTTATTAGCAAAACAACCTTACATAATATGTCATCAAGAAAGTTCCCTCTCCCAAGGGAAGTCTGCGATCCTACACAGGTGTGGGATGGACTAGAAGAAAAGAGAATATTGGTAAGAACATTGTCTGTCTCCCTGTGGCACAGTGGCCAGTGTGTCCATCTCACCATCTTATCAGATGCTGACTATTATCCATTGTACAGTATGGTGGCATTATTCATAACAAATTAAAAATACCATCTTTGACAGTGTGAGGGACTTGTGATTATTAGGGAGTTGGTCAAATGCATTTCCAATAACAAGCATGGCCATGTTTGAATGTGTCAAAATTTGATTGTAAATATATTTATAACTGTAACCAACCAGGGAGAAGATAATTGAAATAACCTTATGCAAGCTCAATTTCAGCCAATCACAAAACATCTGATCCATGCAAGTATGCACTATTTGCACACAAACAACCTGCAGACAATTAGAACTTTAAAAAAATGCACCAAGCAGCAGTTCACAGAGCAGTCCTCAGCCGTGAGGCATCTGAAAGACAACTTATATCAAATCAATGGTCTATAAGGTGTCTTGTGATAGAAGATTGCATTGTAAATATGGGCCATTATATTTTTCATGAAACTCCTAATTAAATTGGTTTGCTTTTTTTTGTACAGTATGTACGGTATATGTTTATTTATATAGGGCCACCAATATACACACAGCACTTCACAGAATTATAATGCAGACAATATAGGGAGTTAATACAGTATACAACGTTACACAAGGGGGTGTAATAGAAAGTTAAACAAAATTAATTAGGGAGCCCTGCCCGACAGAGTTTATAATGTATTCTAGTCTGTTCTATTTTTTTCTATTTATCTGAATGCAAAATGATGATAGATTACTTACCTCCCTTCTTCGGCAACTCCAATCCATTCTGGTATCATCATTATTCCCCTTTGAAATATAGCTATTGGGTAGTGTTTGTTGCTCTTGTAAATGACACTGTTACGTTCTTGTTTTTGCCGTTCAGTTATAACTTGCTGGCTGTTTACACACAGAAGCATGAAATTAGTTTCTTACTGAAGTTACAGAAAGCATGCAATGTGCCAAACTTTGGCTAAAGTTCACGAAGCAGGCACAATTTGCCTATTTTTTTCAGTGAGAATTTCGCAAAAATAGTTGCCAAGCATTAAGAGTCAATGTGTAAGGTCGCGTGGCCCTTTATATACTGCCATTTTCACGTAATTGTAGCAAAAACACTAAATCTATTGTAGTTCAGCCAACTACAGATGCCTAATTTGCTTTAAACTAGTTATTTCTTACACAATTATTACAAACGTACATAGATATTGATCAATGTGTTATTGCTATTATTTACTCGAGGCAGAAAGTGTGAAATAGGGCTTGCCATTGATGCAATATAGTGGTCCATTTCCAGTAGGAAAGCCAAAGCATTTTATTTTCATATCATTAAAATTATCCAGCACAAAAAAAAAATGTAAAATGAGCAGCTTGTCAGCCTGCACAGGCAAACACTATCATATTTGCCAAGACATCATATAGCTAAATCTCTTCCACATGGCTCCCTATTGGAAACACCTTAAATCAATTACTTTGCATAGGCAATTTTTGATTGCATCAGCCTTTTATTGTTTTCTTTCATTCATTTTTTACAAGGACACAATTTGTGTGTTAGCACAGGATTGACACTTAGACACAGATCCTCAAAGCTCTGTTAACGCGGGGCTCATAATGAATTGTTATCAGCATCCATAACAGACGTTATGTTCCCTGAGGTCAACGCGAATCCACAAAGCTGATTATAAGTCAAAATGATCTCATTGGCATAGACTTAACAACATGATAAGTTATCACTGCCTTGTCTTAGGCTGCGTGCCGCGGACCACGCTCATGCTGGGGAGTATGACATCACCAACTCTCCAAGCATGAGCGTTCGGCTGTCCGGCAACTATTTCGGTAATCCGAGCGGGGGGAGGGGGGCGGGAGGGTGGAGGGAAGGGGACAGGGGGCGTGGCCTAACAGTGACTAGCGCTGCTTGACTGAGGAGGTCATGTGACCCTTCAGCGAGCCTCAAACTCAATTTTATCTTCTCGACAAGCGCCTAGCGCCCGCGAGCATACATGCATGGGCACAGGCGCGTGCGTGTGCCGTGTGAGTGTGGCCGGACAGCTTCAAATTGATTGTGCTGACCGCGCTAAGAGCCAAGTGCCAATTGCCATGCGCGGTAAGCGGCAGCGTGGACGCAGCCTTAGCTTCAAATAACATGGAGTTAAACCTGTCTTTACCAATGGTGGTGTTACTCCCATCCAGACTCCACATAGGTGTTTATTTAAAGTTAAAAAAGAGATGACTGGAGAGGGAAAGACCCCTGTAAATAACACTATGTTCGTTAACTGATACCTAAGTGGTTTTACGCTTATCCAGACTCTGTAAAAGACCTATTTTAGGGTCCGGATGTGAGTAATACCAAGTTTAGCTATGACCTAATTAACGTCTTATTAAATACCTGCGTTCAGTATAACAGGGCTCTGTAGGTGTGCGTTGTTTGTGTGAACACCTCTTTTACATAGCACTAGCACTAACGTCCTTTATAGGGGGCCGTTAAAGATGAAACCAGCACTTAACATGGTGTGATTGAGCTTTGAAAAACCCCGTTAGCACTTAACAATGTGTTCGCTTCCGTTAGGGATCTTTAAATCAATAACAGAGCTCTGTGGATCTGGGCTTTAGAGCCGGCTGTCCAATAGGAACACGCCTGGTCTGGTCACATGCTTCCCCGGCTTACACAAGCATCAGCTGTATGCTCTATTCCTGCTGCTCCCGCCGGATGAACAAGGACTTCGGCTGCTGCCACCGCCACCAGGACTTGTGCTGCTGGTCTCAGATGTCGCCGCGGTCCTCCTCGCCGGTCTTCCGACTGCAGTTAAGTGTTTAACTATTTTCAGCTGCCCTGAAATTACCCGGTGCTGGTCCCAGGCTCCTGCTGCCGGGTACCCGGCACATCCCTATTCAATACCATTCTAACTATTTATATGGAGTTTCATGGAGTTACCAAGGATTTTGTTCTCTGAATGACAATCATATTTTTCTTAAACAAAATCTATGCTGAGGCCAATAACCTTCAGCTTCATACAGTAGGTTATAAACTGTCCTGATAATCTGCTTGCCTTACAGTATTTTAAAAATCCTAGCAAGTCTTTTTTTCTGGTTATAAACAGTAATAGTAGATGCTACTAACTAGAAGGGAGAGATTCACTAACCTCTGATACAGGTTACTGCACTGCTATCCCGCATTAGCTGCCTTTCAAGTCTATGTGATGGGATAACCTGTATCCAAGTTTATTGAACACGGAAGTAAGTCTCTCCAGCCAATTTTTCTACATTATCTACATATACTATCACTAAAGTGAAACGTTTAAGAAAACCTTGGTATAAATCATAAGTCCTTCCTTCATTAAAAACCATAAAAAAAATAACCTTCCTAAATACGATAAATTGCAGGAGCTGAATTTATAGAAAAGTGAAAAAGCATCCGATTGAGTTCTTGTCGCAGTTAAATTGACCTAATTCACGTCTACTGTTCTGGAATTTACCTGCATTTGTTTTGCTTTGTACAGGTTCGTTTTGTTAACAAATGGTGAATTTATCCAGCACTTCTGATGAGTTATAAGAGTATTCCAGTGAAAAATGGTGGTGCTCTATAATTTATTTTCTGGATCTTCACATTATTATGCAGATCTCTAAGTAAATGTACTGATATTACATGGTATGTCAAGTGTATTCCAGAAAATTGGTTCTGACTGCGGTTTATATTGTATTATTTCATATTCTGATGCTTCCTTGGGGTACTTCTAACGTGACCTGACTGTACATTTTCACTGTCTAATAGGATGAAATTGAAAGAGTAGATTTGCTGGGTAGCTGGTTTAAAATGAGTCTATGAATAAAAAAATGCATGTGCATTTAATACTTTTTATACACTAAATATGAAAATATAACAAGATAACTGTAAATTACATCCAAACCCTGGATGGGTTTATAGAAGAGGGAGAGAGTCCTATTTTTTAGTATCCAAATGACTTGCATATATACTCCAAACACTCCTTTATACAACACGCATAGATATACCTGTGAACAAAACACGCCTAAAATACCTGGACATTATATATCATTTGAATATACTTTGCATATCTAAGTTAATATATTTCCCAGGTATCTCAGGTGTCTTCAGTTTTGTTCACGTGTATCTCTCCACCTGTTGTGTAAGGGAGGGTTCGGAGAGGTATAAAAGTGACTTGCAACGTTACAAAAATAGGACTCTCCCTCTCCAGCAAAACCGATATTTCAGGGTCTGGATGGGAGTGGCATAACCGTAGGTATAACTTAACTGACGTCTTGTTAAATCCCTTCATTAGGTTTAACACACTTTTGTGGATAGGCGTTGTTGCGGGGAATTTCTCGTCTGTATCGCAGTAGCACTAACGTCCATTATACTTAATGCAATGCCCCTTCCGGACACAAACATGGCTTAGCCTAACATTATTGAGCTTTAAAGGTGCACGGTAACATCTAACGAGTGGTCAACTTAGTTTAACATCCCGTTAGGTCACTTGACATGCCTCTGTTGATCTGGGACAAAAATATGTCAAATATTAAACAGGCAGGTGTAGCAAATGGCACCTCATCCTAATACTACATTACCTCTATATAGTAAAGCTAAAGGATCAAGGCTAGTTGAACTTAATAACTTCACACAACTTTAAAAAGGATCTATTAAACTGTCAAGCAACTGCAGTGTAGCCCATGGCAGATAATTCTGGAGCATAATAGTAAGGCAAACATCTCAGAATAAGCAATAAGAACCGGGCTGACATGGAAACGTGTGTACTCAATTTGTTTTTGCATGCAAATGTTTTTCATATTTTCTGTCTGTCTTTGTAGTTTTAAAATGACACCGGTGTGCATGTGTTTATAAATCCATTTTACAGCAAACAGCACATCATCAGTTGTATTCTTCTACTCAAACAGAAATGTGATATATTTGGCATCCGCTGCTTTTTTTAAGGCTTATGGTGGAAGGGTTGTTGTTTCAATGCTTGTTTAACACTATTCATAAAAGCAATGTAGTAAAATGACTCTTGCTCCGTATTCTTACATCTCTTTATCCGTCTTGCATTTAAACGTAACTGCATTGTTTAAGTCCTGATACTGTGGGTACAGTTGGTGCAGACTCTTGTGTACTGTATTTGTCAAAGGGCAAATACATATGTTTGAGGGCTACAAACCTGATAAAGGCTTTGGATAGCACTGAAACCAGGTGGGATTACCCAGCTACTGTCTTTCAACACAAATTTACAGTAGTTTGCTGTCTCCTACTATGACAAGTGATGTTTTTTTTTCTGGAAATCATACCAGCATCTAGTAAATAAATAATTGAGAAACATAAATTAGAGTGATTCACACATCCTACAGCAGGAGGTGCCATGATTGCTGTATGAATCTATTCCTTTAGTTTAGTGTAACCCCCCATTTGGGATTACCATGGTCTTAGAGGGTTAATTGTGTGGACCCACACAGAGTAATGCCCCTTTCCCCATCACATGGTGCTTGGTGTCTAGGCAGAATCATAGCTCTGCCCTCTTTTGCCTAGTGATAGTGATGTCATCGCAACACACACACATATATATACATATTGAGGTTATTGAGGCAAAAAGTGACACTGTGTGCTCATTTGCATGTCATTTCCCAGAATCCCTTGCTGCAGTGGAAGTGCTGTATGCTGGGTGATGATGGGGAAAGGCGGGGTTGCAGACCTGCCTAAGACATGCAGATGAGCATACAGCTATATTTGCATATTTGCTTTCCTGTGGAGGGTTTTTGTCACTTTTTTGACTCACCATAAATTAACTCAGTATTATGGTTTAGCCTATCCCATAGCCTCTCTTGCATTCCCAGTAAAATCAACCCCACACTGATGAGACCCATCAAGGTCGAAACAGCTGTCTGTGGGTGGTTTTCTGGTTATGCACCTTAACCCTGGCTGTGCTCAAAGCTGTGACCATGCAGCAAGCTTAAGCCTATAGGGAACCATGTTAAAAATGGTTATTGAGGCAAAAAGTGACACTGTGTGCTCATTTGCATGTCATTTCCCAGAATCCCTTGCTGCAGTGGAAGTGCTGTATGCTGGGTGATGATGGGGAAAGGCGGGGTTGCAGACCTGCCTAAGACATGCAGATGAGCATACAGCTATATTTGCATATTTGCTTTCCTGTGGAGGGTTTTTGTCACTTTTTTGACTCACCATAAATTAACTCAGTATTATGGTTTAGCCTATCCCATAGCCTCTCTTGCATTCCCAGTAAAATCAACCCCACACTGATGAGACCCATCAAGGTCGAAACAGCTGTCTGTGGGTGGTTTTCTGGGTATGCACCTTAACCCTGGCTGTGCTCAAAGCTGTGACCATGCAGCAAGCTTAAGCCTATAGGGAACCATGTTAAAAATGGTTATTGAGGCAAAAAGTGACACTGTGTGCTCATTTGCATGTCATTTCCCAGAATCCCTTGCTGCAGTGGAAGTGCTGTATGCTGGGTGATGATGGGGAAAGGCGGGGTTGCAGACCTGCCTAAGACATGCAGATGAGCATACAGCTATATTTGCATATTTGCTTTCCTGTGGAGGGTTTTTGTCACTTTTTTGACTCACCATAAATTAACTCAGTATTATGGTTTAGCCTATCCCATAGCCTCTCTTGCATTCCCAGTAAAATCAACCCCACACTGATGAGACCCATCAAGGTCGAAACAGCTGTCTGTGGGTGGTTTTCTGGGTATGCACCTTAACCCTGGCTGTGCTCAAAGCTGTGACCATGCAGCAAGCTTAAGCCTATAGGGAACCATGTTAAAAATGGTTATTGAGGCAAAAAGTGACACTGTGTGCTCATTTGCATGTCATTTCCCAGAATCCCTTGCTGCAGTGGAAGTGCTGTATGCTGGGTGATGATGGGGAAAGGCGGGGTTGCAGACCTGCCTAAGACATGCAGATGAGCATACAGCTATATTTGCATATTTGCTTTCCTGTGGAGGGTTTTTGTCACTTTTTTGACTCACCATAAATTAACTCAGTATTATGTTATATATATATATATATATATATATATATATATATATATATATATATATATATAATCAAAAAATAAATAGATGATACAGTTCTGTGGCTAACGAAATGCTTTTATTTGTGCGAGCTTTCGAGATACACTGATCTCTTCTTCCGGCGATGTTACAATGAATGAAGCAAGGATAACTTAAAAACAGTGTCTCTTGGAATGGTATAGGTAATCTTAAAACCCCGAAAGAGAGACGGTTGCATGAATACAAATTTATGCAACTGTTCGGGACACTTAGCAGTGGCCTAAACAGAGATCGAAATTTTATGAGTCATTACTGACACTAGCGAACTCTCTTCCCATGAGCGCTAAAGGCCATGTCTGTACATACTGTGCTATATGTATGCACACACAGCTGTCTCTCACACATACTAATACTCCTTATTTTTCCATCCATATACACCAATAGGGACCACATAGTATCCACACACACTTTTAGTTGTGCTACAAACTCTCACATTTCCACACCCACCCACACCATTTATATCCCTCTCACTCCACACACACCTTGTGTAGAGCACTGTTTATACTGTGGGCTCTCCATTCATTTTTATTCACACTGATACACATACACACTCTTTCTTCACTTGCTTTCAGTTACCCTTTGACACCTCTAGCCATAAAACACATCCACACTGGGGAAGGAACAGCACAGATAACATTCCAAGAGACACTGTTTTTAAGTTATCCTTGCTTCATTCATTGTAACATCGCCGGAAGAAGAGATCAGTGTATCTCGAAAGCTCGCACAAATAAAAGCATTTCGTTAGCCACAGAACGGTATCATCTATTTATTTTTTGATTATTGAAGCTCGGCTAACACGGTACTGATACCTCTACATGAAAATATGGAAGATACCACATTGTACCGCACCCAAATGAAGCTAAAGGATTTACTGAAAAAACAGGCACAACTAGACAGCGATATCATCTTCCTCAGCAAATGCAAGAAGGAGCATCTGATCCCAAAAGGACTCGTCCTCAAAAACCCACTTGCTACCACATACAACACAAAATTCTCCCAACAACTGTGCACCAGGAACTCAGAAAGATTAAGGAACCATCTCATCAGCATCTGTTACAGCAACAGGAGAAAGACAAAGGTGACAATAGACAGCATCCTGGAGACAGGAGAATTTCACACAGACACATGGAGAGGACTCCAAACATTCCATGAAAAACTCCTGAAGGGTCTAATTAGCAATAAGGAAAAGAAACTGCACAGACTGAGGCTAAGAATGAGATACTCTGCAGCAGCCAGCACAACAACTAATAATACAAACATTGACAGTCACCAAGAGCAGGGCTGCACTGTTAACCTCTCAGATTACACACCTAATCAAGCAGAGTCCTCAGTATTATCAAAGGGTCTCACATTCTGCCCTACCAAGCCTATGGACAAGATTGAGCTGTGCAGTGACCTAGAAGAATACTTCAGAAGGCTGCGTCTTAAGGAGTTCTTCCATGACAGACACAACCAAGATTATGCCAACACTGCAGAAGGAGAGCCGCTGCACATGAGCAGGGAGAAGCAAAAATCAAACTGGATCCCACAAACTGGGCGCAACCCCACATTGGACCGGTACATTGAAAGCTTCAGACACAGCGCCAAAACCACCATCCTGGACAAAGTAAGGAAACAAACATATAATCTGACACTGATGGAGAGGAAAGCCATAGAATCGCTAAAGGCCAACCACAACATAACAATCAAACCTGCGGACAAGGGAGGAGCAGTGGTCATAATGAACACCACAGACTACCTGCGGGAAGCACACAGGCAACTCTCTGATTCAAAGTACTACACCCAACTGCAGGAGGATCCAACTAAAAAATACATGCGAGAACTCAACAGGATCATTAAAACACTCCCGATCCACACAAGAGAACAAATTCTGGACCTGATACCAGCTAACCCAAAACCTGGCACATTCTACATGCTCCCTAAAATTCACAAAGAGGGCAACCCTCCCTATTATCTCTGGATCTGGCACACTTACCGAGAATATTTCTGGCTGGGTGGAGGGCATTCTAAAACCACTTGTCAGGAACACACCCAGCTATATCCAGGATACCACCGACCTGCTAAACAAACTGAATGCCATTGGCCCCCTCCCTACAGGAACACTACTAGCAACTATGGATGTAGAGTCACTTTATACAAACATCCCCCACGAGGATGGGATTTCAGCCTGCAGATACTTTCTGGGATCGCAGGAGCCACTCACAGAGACAGTGACTAAATGCATTGAATTTATTCTGACCCATAACTACTTCACATTTGGAAATGACACATACCTCCAGACAACCGGGACCGCTATGGGTACTCGGATGGCACCACAATATGCCAATCTGTTCTGCGCAAAACTGGAAAGTGACTTTCTGTCCACCTGTCACTTGAAACCCCTTACATACCTTCGTTACATCGATGACATCCTCCTGATTTGGACCTCTGGCGAACAGGACCTCCTACAGTTCTATGACAACTTCAATACTTTCCACCCGACCATCAACCTCAAACTCACCCATTCCCCGGATGAAGTACATTTTCTAGAAACCACCATTACTATAAAGAACAACCAACTGCAGACTTCTGTATACCGCAAACCTACAGACAGAGCCAGCTATTTGAGGGACAACAGCTTCCACCCGACACACACCAAACATGCAACCATCTACAGTCAAGCCATACGATACAACCGGATATGCTCCGACACAGCAGACAGAGACCAGCGGATTAAAGCCTTGAGATCAGACTTTATAAACCGTGGATATAACCACAGAATTGTAGACCAGCAAATTCACAAAGCCACCAGAATACCAAGAAGTGATCTCCTTGAATACAAACAGAAGGAGACAAGCGACAGGGTTCCTTTGGTGGTCACATATAACCCACACCTAGGAGCCCTACGCAAGATCGCCAGGAAACTACAACCCATCCTCCAGGAAGATACAAGACTGCAACAGGTCTTCCCTGAAGCACCCTTATTATCATACAGACAACATCATAATCTCAAGAATATTATGGTGAGGAGTAAAGTATTCAGCAGTACAACTGAATGCGGGACAAAACCATGCCAGGACCCAAGATGCAAAACCTGCGCAATGCTCTACACAGCGGACACAATACAAATACCACACAAGAATCGGGAATACAAAATCAGAGGAGGGTTCACCTGTTCCTCCAGCAATGTCGTGTACCTCATCATGTGCATGAAATGCCTAGGGGGCTGCTACTACATAGGTGAGACAGGACAGGGGCTAAACAAGAGAATGAACCTGCATCGCCACAGCATCACACGCGGAACAAGAGACAGTCCTGTTGGCGAACATTTCTCTGACTCTGGCCATAAGATGAACGATCTGAGGGTTGCCATACTCAAAGGTAATCTTAAAACCCCGAAAGAGAGACGGTTGCATGAATACAAATTTATGCAACTGTTCGGGACACTTAGCAGTGGCCTAAACAGAGATCGAAATTTTATGAGTCATTACTGACACTAGCGAACTCTCTTCCCATGAGCGCTAAAGGCCATGTCTGTACATACTGTGCTATATGTATGCACACACAGCTGTCTCTCACATACTAATACTCCTTATTTTTCCATCCATATACACCAATAGGGACCATATAGTATCCACACACACCTTTAATTGTGCTACAAACTCTCACATTTCCACACCCACCCACACCATTTATATCCCTCTCACTCCACACACACCTTGTGTAGAGCACTGTTTATACTGTGGGCTCTCCATTCATTTTTATTCACACTGATACACATACACACTCTTTCTTCACTTGCTTTCAGTTACCCTTTGACACCTCTAGCCATAAAACACATCCACACCGGGGGAAGGACAAGCACAGATAACATTCCAAGAGACACTGTTTTTAAGTGATCCTTGCTTCATTCATTGTAACATCGCCGGAAGAAGAGATCAGTGTATCTCGAAAGCGCGCACAAATAAAAGCATTTCGTTAGCCACAGAACGGTATCATCTATTTATTTTTTGATATATATATATATATATATATATATATATATATATATATAACGGAAATAGCCGTGTTAGTCCAGTTGCGATAGTGCAGAATAAATGAGTTCTTCAGTATTAGGTGATACCTTTTTTATTTGGACTAACAATTTATGTCATAGGACAAGCTTTCAAGAGTTCTCCTCTCTTCCTCAGGTCAAGCAATACTGATTAACAAAGGAATATGGCTAAAATAGGGTAAGGGAGAGCAGGAAGAAAAAAATAACAAAACAAAAATACCGCATAGAGACAACAGCTATGTACTGTAGATAAGGTGGGGTGATACAGTGTTTGAAGCCATGGAAGGGTGACAAGGCACAGCATGGAGGGGGAGGGGGATGCTGGGGGGGGGAGAAGGTGTGGATAAGAACAGAGACAGGCAGGATGATTACAAACAATTCTGATAGTGTGTGAGAAACCCCATATCCGCATTAAGTCCCTTTGTTTTGGTGTCAAAGAGTCTTATCATTCTGAGTTCAAATGTTTTCCGTTCTTGGGTACGTTTAAACATTCCATTGAGGATTTGATTTTTAAATCATTTATGGAATGATCTGGTTGTGAGAAATGATGTCCCACTGGTGAGCAGTATATTCCTTCTTCATGGTGTTGTATAGGGTGCCTGTGCATATTCATTCTGCCTTGAAGTTTTTGGCTTGTTTCCCCAATGTACTTTGTATACCCTCTAGGGTAGGGTTGTATGTGGCCACTAGTGGTATGCATGTGGTACAGAAGGTTATTTCTGTCTGTATTGTAGCAGATTTTCTCGTGGGGCTTTTAGTGCAGATGTAATAGTTTTGGCAATAGTCTTTGGCTTGTATCCCTTCTGTCTGAACGATTCAGTCAGGGTTGTGAGATAATGGTTTCTGTCTTCAGTGTCAGAGCATATGCGGTGGTATCTTATAGCCTGGCTGTGTATGATGCCTTGTTTTGTATGAGTGGGATAGAAGTTGGAGTTCTGGAGATAACTGCATCTGTCTGTTGGTTTCTTGTATACAGATGTGTGTAGTTTGCCATTTTTCAGTGTTACTGTTGTATCTTGAAAGTTTACCAGGTTTGACGAACAATCCATTTTGAGTATAATTACTGGAATGAGTTCAAGGACTCGTGGAATTGTTTTAGGTTTCCTTAACCCTCTGTCCATATTATAAACAGTTCATCTATGTATCTGTAGTATTTGTAGGGTTTGTGGGGGCATGTAGTTAGGAATCTTTGTTCAAGATTTGCCATGAAAAGATTAGCATATTGCGGTGCCATCTTGGTACCCATTGCAGACCCCATTAGTTGTAGGTACATTTCCTTATTGAATCTGAATCAGTTGTGGGTGAGGATGTATTCTATCAGTTTGGTAATTCCATCAGCACTGTATTTCTGATCCAGGTGAGATGTTGAAATGTAGGCATGCCTCAATACAGTACCATCCTTGTGGGGGATGTTGCTGTAAAGGGATTCTACATCCATGGTAACTAGCAGTGTGCTGGATGGTAATTGGTTTATATTGTTATGTCTGTCCCCCAGACCCCAATGGGAACCACCCGAGGCCCCTCAGACACCTGTGGGTCTGACCCGGGGCCCCCCAGACATCCGCGGGGCTACCGTGGAGACCCCATTGTGGCCCACGGTGACCCACGGAGACCACCTGGTTGACCACGGCGCCTGGCGGGGACCACCCGCAGGCCTCCAGACCCTGTTTGAAACATGGTGCTGGACTACTGTAGGTCTGTGAGGTTACTCCCGTGGGCCTGGGGTATTAACCCTGTATGTAAAATAATAAATCATGTATTTATGGGAGTGCACAGGGGGTGGGTTATGTTTTTAATAAATATAATGATGTTTATTGTGGGGGTGTGTATTGTTTTTATTGTGGGTACTGGGGGTGGGGGGAGGGGGTATTGGCCCCAAGGGTATGTGGGTAGGCCTCCCGGCTGGGTATTGGGTGAGGGTGGTTAGACCTCACAGGGTGGGTAGTGGAGGAGGGTATTTAATGTAGCGGTTAATAACCGCAATGGTGATTAAGGGGTTAGGGGACATTACATCTCTCTCTCTCTCTCTCTCTCTCCTTACTCTCTCTCTCTCTCTCTCCTTACTCTCCCTCTCTCCTTACTCTCCCTCTCTCCTTACTCTCCCTCTCTCCTTACTCTCCCTCTCTCCTTACTCTCTCTCTCTCCTTACTCTCCCTCTCTCCCTACTCTCTCTCTCTCCTTACTCTCCCTCTCTCCTTACTCTCCCTCTCTCCTTACTCTCCCTCTCTCCTTACTCTCCTTACTCTCTCTCTCTCCTTACTCTCCTTACTCTCTCTCTCTCCTTACTCTCCCTCTCTCCTTACTCTCTCTCTCTCCTTACTCTCCCTCTCTCCTTACTCTCCCTCTCTCCTTACTCTCCCTCTCTCCTTACTCTCCCTCTCTCTCTCTCCTTACTCTCCCTCTCTCCTTACTCTCCCTCTCTCCTTACTCTCCCTCTCTCCTTACTCTCCCTCTCTCCTTACTCTCCCTCTCTCTCTCTCCTTACTCACCCTCTCTCCTTACTCTCCCTCTCACTCCTTACTCTCCCTCTCTCCTTACTCTCCCTCTCTCCTTACTCTCTCTCTCTCCTTACTCTCCCTCTCTCCTTACTCTCTCTCTCTCCTTACTCTTACTCTCCCTCTCTCCTTACTCTCCCTCTCTCCTTACTCTCCTTACTCTCCCCTCTCCTTACTCTCCTTACTCTCCCTCTCTCCTTACTCTCCCTCTCTCCTTACTCTCCCTCTCTCCTTACTCTCCCTCTCTCTCTCTCCTTACTCTCCCTCTCTCCTTACTCTCCCTCTCTCCTTACTCTCCCTCTCTCCTTACTCTCCCTCTCTCCTTACTCTCTCTCTCTCCTTACTCTCCCTCTCTCCTTACTCTCCCTCTCTCCTTACTCTCCTTACTCTCCCTCTCTCCTTACTCTCCTTACTCTCTCTCTCTCCTTACTCTCCCTCTCTCCTTACTCTCCCTCTCTCCTTACTCTCCTTACTCTCTCTCTCTCCTTACTCTCCCTCTCTCCTTACTCTCCCTCTCTCCTTACTCTCCCTCTCTCCTTACTCTCCCTACTCTCCCTCTCTCCTTACTCTCCCTACTCTCCCTCTCTCCTTACTCTCCCTACTCTCCTCTCTCCTTACTCTCCCTACTCTCCTCTCTCCTTACTCTCCCTACTCTCCTCTACTCTCCCTCTCTCCTTACTCTCCCTACTTCCTCTCTCCTTACTCTCCCTACTCTCCCTCTCCCTACTCTCCCTTCCTCTCCTCTCTCCCAACTCCTCCCTCTCTCCCTACTCTCCCTACTCTCCCCTACTCTCCTACTCTCTCCCTACCCCTTCTCCCTCTCTCCTTACTCTCCCTACTCTCCTACTCTCCTACTCTCCCTCTCTCCCTACTCTCCTCTCCTCTCTCTCCCTACCTCCCTACTCTCCCTCTCTCCTACTCTCCCTCTCTCCCTACTCTCCCTACTCTCCCCTACTCTCCTCTCTCCTTACTCTCCCTACTCTC